>NC_051863.1:92929980-93157964 GCF_015732765.1 Culex quinquefasciatus | reverse complement strand
TAATCTAATCTAATCTAATCAGACCCTAGCGCAGCCAATCTTTCGAAGGGATCCTGCACGCAAACGAGAAATCCGCGAGGAGGCCCTCCCAAATCAAATTGTGCATTGTCCCAGTCAAATCGTACGGAAATCCCTCGCGTTCAAAGCGAACTTTGTAATTCACGCATACTATTGCAAGAAAAGCTCAAATTATTTCAGTTTTATTTCGTAAACACCATACCAAACACCAAGCAAGTCGGTGATGTGTACATGTATGCGTGCTTGCTTATTTCAGTCAACCAGGATAAATGTATCTAATAGGTAGGCGCTGAATTAACTTGACTCAATACTTATTTATTGTTTTAAATGTTAAAATGTGAAAATGTCAAAATGTCAAATGTGAAAATGTGAAAATGTCAAAATGTCAAAATGTGAAAATGTGAAAATGTGAAAATGTGAAAATGTGAAAATGTGAAAATGTCAAAATGTCAAAATGTCAAAATGTCAAAATGTCAAAATGTCAAAATGTCAAAATGTCTAAATGTCTAAATGTCAAAATGTCAAAATGTCAAAATGTCAAAATGTCAAAATGTCAAAATGTCAAATGTCAAAATGTCAAAATGTCAAATGTCAAAATGTCAAAATGTCAAAATGTCAAAATGTCAAAATGTCAAAATGT
The DNA here is from genome assembly GCF_015732765.1 of Culex quinquefasciatus. NCBI lineage: Eukaryota > Metazoa > Arthropoda > Insecta > Diptera > Culicidae > Culex > Culex quinquefasciatus. The sequence continues at coordinate 93,157,306 of NC_051863.1, read as the reverse complement.
CAGAATGTCAAAATGTCAAATGTCAAAATGTCAAAATGTCAAAATGTCAAATGTCAAATGTCAAATTGTCAAATGTCAAAATGTCAAAATGTCAAAATGTCAAAATGTCAAAATGTCAAATGTCAAAATGTCAAAATGTCAAAATGTCAAATGTCAAAATGTCAAAATGTCAAATGTCAAAATGTCAAATGTCAAATGTCAAATGTCAAATGTCAAAATGTCAAAATGTCAAAATGTCAAAATGTCAAAATGTCAAAATGTCAAAATGTCAAATGTCAAATGTCAAATGTCAAAATGTCAAAATGTCAAAATGTCGTCAAAATGTCAAAATGTCAAAATGTCAATGAAATGTCAAAATGTCAAATGTCAAATGTCAAAATGTCAAAATGTCAAAATGTCAAATGTCAAATGTCAAATGTCAAAATGTCAAAATGTCAAATGTCAAAATGTCAAAATGTCAAAATGTCAAAATGTCAAAATGTCAAATGTCAAAATGTCAAAATGTCAAATGTCAAAATTTCAAAATTTAAATGTCGTGTCAATGTCAAAATGTCAAAATGTCAAATGTCAAATGTCAAAATGTCAAAATGTCAAAATGTCAAATGTCAAAATGTCAAAATGTCAAATGTCAAATGTCAAAATGTCAAATGTCAAATGTCAAAATGTCAAATGTCAAAATGTCAAATGTCATGTCAAATGTCAAATGTCAAATGTCAAATGTCAAATGTCAAATGTCAAATGTCAAATGTCAAATGTCAAATGTCAAATGTCAAATGTCAAATGTCAAATGTCAAATGTCAAATGTCAAATGTCAAATGTCAAATGTCAAATGTCAAAATGTCAAAATGTCAAAATGTCAAATGTCAAAATTTCAAAATTTCAAAATTTCAAAATTTCAAAATGTCAAAATGTCAAAATGTCAAATGTCAAAATGTCAAAATGTCAAATGTCAAAATGTCAAAATGTCAAAATGTCAAAATGTCAAAATGTCGTCAAAATGTCAAAATGTCAAAATGTCAAAATGTCAAATGTCAAAATGTCAAAATGTCAAAATGTCAAAATGTCAAAATGTCAAAATGTCAAATGTCAAAATGTCAAAATGTCAAATTGTCAAACTGTCAAACTGTCAAATTGTCAAATTGTCAAATTGTCAAATTGTCAAATTGTCAAATTGTCAAATTGTCAAATTGTCAAATTGTCAAATTGTCAAATTGTCAAATTGTCAAATTGTCAAATTGTCAAATTGTCAAATTGTCAAATTGTCAAATTGTCAAATTGTCAAATTGTCAAATTGTCAAATTGTCAAATTGTCAAATTGTCAAATTGTCAAATTGTCAAATTGTCAAATTGTCAAATTGTCAAATTGTCAAATTGTCAAATTGTCAAATTGTCAAATTGTCAAATTGTCAAATTGTCAAATTGTCAAATTGTCAAATTGTCAAATTGTCAAATTGTCAAATTGTCAAATTGTCAAATTGTCAAATTGTCAAATTGTCAAATTGTCAAATTGTCAAATTGTCAAATTGTCAAATTGTCAAATTGTCAGTGTCGTGTCAAAGTGTCAAAGTGTCGTGTCGTCAAAGTGTCAGTGTCGTGTCGTGTCAAAGTGTCAAAGTGTCGTGTCAAAGTGTCAGTGTCAGTGTCAAAGTGTCAAAGTGTCAAAGTGTCAAAGTGTCAAAGTGTCAGTGTCAAAGTGTCAAAGTGTCAAAGTGTCAAAGTGTCAAAGTGTCAAAGTGTCAAAGTGTCAAATTGTCAAATTGTCAAATTGTCAAATTGTCAAATTGTCAAATTGTCAAATTGTCAAATTGTCAAATTGTCAAATTGTTATTTTAGTTATTTTCTAGTAAAACAATGCAAAATGGCCGTTGTGGGTTTGTATTGTTTTGCTAGACTTATGATTTTTTTAGGTATAACTTTTCTGGTTTTAAGAAAGAAAATATTTCTAGATTAAATTTTAAAAACAACCTATCCCTCATGGGTTTCCTATGCAGATAGGGCCTTTTGAAAATTTAACCGAGATTTATAAATTGTTGAGATACATAGTTTGACTTTATACAAGTAGATCAAATAACAAAAAAAATTTACAAATAATGTAAAATCAATTCTACATCAACAACATCTACAATGCATTAGGAAAGATTTAGTTTTAAATTTTATTTTATTTGCAAATCAAATCTGCCATACCCGCTACCGTTGATGTACCTTGCACTGTGGAATGAAAGTGACAGTTCGCCGTAGCCTCCAACTTGAGAGGCTGTGTTTTTTTCAAGTTGCAACATGCCGGAACCAAATCGAAATCGAGGGGGGTGACACTTCGCGATTTCGTTCATATCGCACCAAATCTCATCAAATTCTTCCATCGCGGCTCATCGTACCTTCATCGTGGTCATTTTTAGCTAATCGCGTCAAATCGCGCTAGATCGCGCTCATCGTGATCATCGAGCTCAGATCGTGCTCGAATGAAAATTTTGCATTCATGCAGTCAGAGTTGCCATAAAATATTTGTTCCAGCAGTTTCCCATGAAATTGGGCGCACTGCTTCATTGTTTATTTTTGTTGATTCGAGCAGTCTGAAGATGTAAATAAATTTAATTTCTTGGGATTTTGGGTCGGATTGCGGCGCTGTTTGAGCCGATTTACATTTCTCTCTCCATGAAACTGGAGTGTTTAGGCGTTCAGCCGGAATTACTTCGCCTGCGATGATCTGGAGCCAGCCAGTTTTGGTATGTATTGATTGTTTAAAATATAAAGACGCTCATTTGCTGGAGGAGATGGTCCGCCTGATTAAGTTTGGTTTTAGGTCTCGTTCAAGGGGGTGAAAACAATGAATGATTCTTTCAGGTTCGATGTACCCTGCAGCTGGCCGACCTGAAGATGGATAGCCCGGAGTAGTACGTGCCGGGTCGCGATGTGTCCGACGATTCGGACATTCTGATCCTGGAGGACGCCCCGCAGCGGATTTGGCTACGAAGACGGTGACGGTGTTTCCACATTGAAGAAACTGGTCCCTGAAAGCCGCTGAAAGCTTCCCACTAATCAAAGCTACCCCAACGAGATTTCCCTCTCGATGGAGCTGCTACAGCACTGGCTGTTCGGAAACATGGAGGGGTTCGACCTGTCCCGCGGGAAGTATCCAGTGTGGTCCACGTCATCATCGCCGGCAAACTGAAAAGCTTTCTCCACAATCGGCCCGCCAACGATTCGACCGATCTTCTCAACACTGTCATATTGAGGGACTTGATCGTGCACAACCTGGCCCAGATCGTAAACGTCGATGTAAAGAGAGTTAAATACTCAAACCACATGCTTCCTTAGCAACGCATGCACCAGTGTATGTCCAACGGGTAATCCCATTCCAGAACGTCCGCGGCGTCCCAAATCCGCATGCTTTGAAATGGCCGGCCGCTCAATCGTTAACCTCCGGCCAGAACGTGAACGACTTTGCGCGCTACTCAAAAATCGAATCCCCTGGAGCACGCGAAAACAATCTTATCTGGAGTCACCTACGAGCTGATCCGGGAGGCAGCCAAGCTCGGCATGGTGCAGAGCACGGTCATCGTGACGGAGAGCTTGAGCAAATGGTGCCGGAACAGCTCTACGTTGAGTCGGTATAAGGACGCTGACAACAGTGACGAGAGGAACAACCCGGTTTTGTTCCCGACATCGTCGGTGAGTTGATAGTTACAAGCTGGAATCAGTGGAGTAATCGAAGTGCCAAATACTGGAGGTTTTCGATACGTACAAGCTGTACCGGATTTTACCAACAAATTCGAAAAATTAGGTGAAGATTGAAAACAATAATAAAATATGGAATTCAAAGAAAGTACGTCCGGTTCGGGTAAGGGTTCACAGGTTAATAGTTTATTTGTAAAAATAACAAGCTCTCCGTTACTACGTTAACTGCTCAACTACTTTGATCTCTCGTATAAACTAACACTCCTTCTCGAGATATCCAAAGTTGCTGCACCGTTTGTTACGATACCAATTAGCCTCTTGGTCCATCTGGCGTTTACGTGCTCTGGTTGCTCCTCCTGTTACAGCATAAACACGACCTCCTACTGATGGATCGCCAAGATTTGTCTCTCGTGCGATGCCTTTTGATACGTACAGCAAACGATCGCAATTCCGGTCCTTCGATCCAAACGACTTCGTCCTGATCAATCCAAATCGTCCAGCGCGTTGTGAATTCTCGATTCGTCCGACAGCTACGTTTGCAGAAGCTGCGTAACGGGATGGTGGTACGCCCTTCGTGGTCCTTACCGATCTGCGTACATCGTTTTCATCTCCGCCCCGCCGCAAGCCAGCTACTTCAGGTTTCCACATTGGCGGCAAAGGCTGCAGAATCTCTTCAATGGACTGCACACGGTTTCGACTTTGCTTTTGCTTCAATTTCTCCTTCTCAAATCGAACCCGATGCGTTGCAGTTAATCCTTCCAACTTGTACTGACCAGCTGTTTTGCACGCCACTGCTACAACTTGTCCATCCACGCTGATCTTGCAGTGTATGCCTTCAAATTCAACTTTCGCTTTCCGTGATGTCATCGTCATAACGGACAACATGCTGCCAGCAAGCCTAGGCACGAACAACACTCCATACAGTCGAATTCTGTTGCTGTTACCTTTTCCATCGTTGCAGATTATGTTTCCGCTTCCAACTCCTTCTATCGGCAAAATCCGTCCATCCGCCAGAACGACATCTCCAGAAACTGGCCGCAGCTTCTCGAAAAAACTCCTGTTGGATGTCATGTGTGCGCTGGCTCCTGAGTCGACTATCCATTCCTTCTTCAGCTTTGCTTCCTTAGAAGTTACAGCAAACGCGTATCTTGCTTGTTGATTATCATCTTCTTTGTCTTGATCTTGTTGATCCAGATATCGTCTGCAATCTCGCTGCTTGTGTCCTGGCTTCTTGCAAAAATGGCAAATCAGCTGCGTAACTCTCCGTCCAGCAACGCCGTACGCCATATCTCCAGCAGGTTCTGCGTCATCCCGATTCTGCTTGCTCACCTCATCTAACAGTTTCTCTCGCACCAGACCAAGCGTCAACTCATCGTCAGAGCGAGCTTCCAGTGCTGTCGTTAGCGCGTTGAACGAACGGGGCAATCCACGTAGAATAAACGCTACCATCGTGTCCTCTCCGAGATCCTTTCCTGCACTGCACAATCTGGTGTAGATATTCTCCATTTTGGCGATGTACTCCTCGATGTCATCGCCAGCTCTGTATCGGGTCTCTGACAATTGTTCCAGCAAGGACACTCTTGTTGAAAGCGTAGCCTTCTGGTGGTGTTTGGCCAAAGCTTCCCAAGTTCCTTTTGCCGTCCTAGTCGCCTTGATAATCCCGTACTGGTTTTCTTCCAACAGCAGCAGGATCGTGGCCCGAGCCCGTTCGTCGAACTCGGCCCATTCTAGCGGAACTGCAACGGCAGCATCTCCTGCACCTCCTTCAGCCGGTGGGATGTCATTCTTCACATATTTCCACAGCCCTTCTCTGATCAGGAGCGCTTCCGTCCGTATTTTCCAGTTTTCGTAATTCGAATTGTTCAGCTTGGTCGATTCCAATTGCTTCATCTCCATTTTCCTAATTCTTGATTAACGGTTCTCCTTCCGAACTCGTCCTGGGCCCATAACCAGTTGGAATTCAAAGAAAGTACGTCCGGTTCGGGTAAGGGTTCACAGGTTAATAGTTTATTTGTAAAAATAACAAGCTCTCCGTTACTACGTTAACTGCTCAACTACTTTGATCTCTCGTATAAACTAACAGCACGCGAAAACAATCTTATCTGGAGTCACCTACGAGCTGATCCGGGAGGCAGCCAAGCTCGGCATGGTGCAGAGCACGGTCATCGTGACGGAGAGCTTGAGCAAATGGTGCCGGAACAGCTCTACGTTGAGTCGGTATAAGGACGCTGACAACAGTGACGAGAGGAACAACCCGGTTTTGTTCCCGACATCGTCGGTGAGTTGATAGTTACAAGCTGGAATCAGTGGAGTAATCGAAGTGCCAAATACTGGAGGTTTTCGATACGTACAAGCTGTACCGGATTTTACCAACAAATTCGAAAAATTAGGTGAAGATTGAAAACAATAATAAAATATGGGGGCTGGGGGATGTTGATTAAATAAATTTTATTTCCTTGAAATATCCTTAAGAGTATATTTACTACAATCAACATTGATTAACGCAGAGCACGCGGCGTCAACGGCCGGTTGGCAGTGGAGGTCGTGGGCGTTGTGACTACTGTGCACCTACCCGCGTTACTTAGGGACACTGTACTCCGGTTGGTGGCGCGTACTGTCTACTCTACTCTCAACAGTTGCTAAAATTACAGGACTTGTTCTAAGAACGTGATTTTTGCCGTAAACTTTTCCTAAGATGTTTCTAATACAACGTTTCAAACAGTATTAAGTTTTATTGAGAAGAATTAAATTAAAACGTTAGAGAAGAATTAAGATTGTTTTAAGCGTTTTGTTTGCTTATTTTTTGTTTTCTAATTAGTAGGTGATTCCTAAATTTCTAAAAAAAACGAACTGCTTTCAATCCCATTCATGTCATTCGGGATGCATTAAGTCTACGTTGCGCGTGTCTGTGACGCGGTCCGGTCCTGCAATCCAGTCCGACTGCGGCAGCAACGCCTCACGCTTGGAAATCTCCTTCGATTCGTCTGTCGCCACGAGCGTCTTGAGCGATTTGTCCAACGTGGTCTAGATTTCACCGCCGCACTCCAACATGGTCAACATGATCGCCGACGGGACCATCTTCTTCCACGATCTACTTCTTCGTAGTCGAACGTTATCAACTGACCATCCTGTCTGACTTCAACAGCTGCCTGCCGGAAACCACACTGCTCGTCGTCAGCCAGGCTCAGGTTACCGCGTCGTCATCGGTCGGCATCGACGAACACATACGTCAACGGCTGGTGCTGGTTGCCAACCTAGCACGTCCTTGCAGAACAAGTTCATACCGATTAGGTTCGCGTACGCGTACGCGTCCTGGCTGCTAAGATTGGCTTAGATTAGATTAAGATTTTTATGTACAGTGTTGACTTGCGTACCTGCAGGGCAATCGGGATGTCGGTGCAGCCGTTGAACGCGTGGATTACCTCGTCGATACACTCCCCACTCGTAGTTGTAGATAGTATCCCGCGATCCATCTGCCGCCACCACCAAAACGTCTCGAGCGACTCTCGTCCAGCGTGGGGTAGATTCCATCAACGCAGTTCGACATGGTTTCGTTCTCCGAGTCTGCGAGTGGCCGCCGTTACAGCTGCACCAACCGGTACTACCGGATCACTGCTGTTGTTGTTATTGGTCGTATGCGTAGTGCTGCCTCCTCCTCCGCCACTCGTGCTTGATAAATCACTACTTTTAGAGCTTCCACAGCTACTTCCACCGAAAACACGGCTCGACGCTGCCGCTACCGTCGGCTTAGGCACCGCGACCGTAGAACTGGTACCAGTGGTGTTGTTGTTGGAGGTGTCTCCGACTTGATTACCACCCGCCAGGTTTAGATTGCTGCAGGTTCTGTTTTGACGTTGTAATCACATCCTAGAATAAAATATCAGAATCAGCGTATTGAATCAAACTCAACCGAAGACCATCAAACCAAGCATCCATCCACCGCCGGATTACATTTTTCGGCGATGGATTCTCTGGCGGAACTGGCGCAAACGGTTCGTCAGTTTTGACTGCAACAGTCAGCTCGGGTTCTTCCTACTGCTCTGCGGGATCTAATTGAGAGAGTCGTGCTCGGGTTTGGCCTGGGACATGGAAGCTTCTGTAGGGTAGAGGATCGGATTGGATTTGGCCTCTGCCTTCATCTATGGGCTAAACGGCCACGGGATCCGCGACGGCAGGTTGTTATCGCCGCAGCCATAGGCTCTTTGAAAGGTTTGTTTCTCGCAACTACAGCGACCAGGACAGGACTTCAGCTTCGGCAACTGGAGCGGCGGCAAGGGCTGTCGCTTGGGATGGCGAATCGACGGCGGCTTCGTCGGCCTTAACCGACATGAATGGTCGTTTTCGACGGCGCAGAGAACTAGGCCGGCGGAGGTAGTAAACCTTAAGATTCCGAGATCCGGTAGAAAATTCTTCCTCCAACAGCCATCCCACGTGTTTATTTTTTATTTTGTTTTGCTCTTCCACTGCTCGAATCGAATTTCAGCAAGACCTGTCATTTGGTTGCTGTCAAACTCATTCGAGCAGTGCACGGATGACATCGCGCGATTTTTTCACATCGCGCTCACATCGCGATGCAATCGTGCCGATCGCGCTGATTCTTGGTAATCGTGGCAGATCGCGTTCATCGAAGGTCATCGCAGTTGAATCGCAAGCTCATCTCGGGAGTGTCATCCCCCTCGATCGAAATACTGATGAGTTCTCGACTAGAAGGGAAGCAGTTGGAGTTTGCAGCGTATATCAGGTAATTTTTAATTTGCAGCTTCACAGTTGGATTGTGGTGCTTCGACTTGTTCTTTTTTGTAAAACTAACCTAAATTTTCCTGTTAATTTTCAGCGTCATCACCCAGGTGCCTTCAGAACTTCATTGCGACTGCAGGAATGTCGCGGGTTAAGTTCCGTTGGCCACACCTTGACACAGGATGGACAAGCCAACGACACTGCTCGCCAGTCGGCACCGTTGGAAGGCCAGATTGGAGTGGTTGCTCCGGATTATTCCGGTCTAAAACAAGCCGTCGCAGCTGTAGCAACCACAGCCGATGTAAAGTGAGTGAGTTTAAAGTGAAGTGATTTTATTGTGATAATGTGAATAAATTGAAATAAAATATGTGTTCCTAAACTTTTCTACATTTTTTCATTTTGGAAGAAGCATTTTTATCAGCATAATAACTCACTAATACTCACACACGATCCCTGTTCACTAATACATTGACAAAAAAGGAAAAATAAAATGCCACCAATACATGTGAGAAGTTTGGATGTGTGAGTGTAAGTTCAGTTTTCGGCGTGAAGCTTTTTTTCGTGGATTTCCCTCACAAGCATCGTGCGGTAAAACTCGCCTGTCCGAGCACGGAAGGTTTTTCTCTTCAGTTCGGGAGGGATCCTCTCAAATATCGGCCGACCTCGGTTGCGTGTGGAGAGTGCCTTAGGTTAGATGACGCCTAGCACTCTTCTTGTCATTAATTAACATTTGTAGTGCGCCATTGCATTAGAATGCATTGAAACATCACAAGCGTTAAAGCGGCCAGGCCTACTGCGTAAAGCCGTATCGCAGAGATGACTCGTAATTGGGTTGAGTTTGAGCACTGAGTGTTCGAACAACAACACAATTCTGAATCGACAGGGGAGGAAGAAGCGTGGGACACACCACCATACGCTCCGAAATTTTGGTTGTATTCGTTGGGAGCACCATGCTAAGAAGGTTTGGTACTCCGGGACCCTCTGGGATGGGACATTGTATTTCCACGAATGCCCTGGACTCTATTTGCCGTGGTTATAGCGCCACAACTCGCTCTCTGTAACAGTATTCCTAATTCCAGTCCAAGCTTACCAAGTCGTCATGGCCTAGTGGTTAGCATTTTGCTTACCAACCCAAAGGACGGGGGATCGAACCCCGCCTCGAGCGACTTTGATTTTTCGTTCATATTCATTAATTTCAAGATTCTGTGTTCTTAACTTTCTCGTTGGGAGCAGATGGGAATCGAACCCAGAACCATTCGCTTACAAAGCGAACACCGTAACCAGTCAGCCACGGCCGCTCCTTGCACGCACAGTGAAAGCGTACTGTGAAAAAACATTGCGTATAAATTGAATTAATTATCAACATTGATATTTGAATTGAATCGATTTATGTATTGAGTTTTTGCCATTAATATTCATTTTATATTAATGCCACAAAACTCAGTAACAATGTGTATTTTTATGGGACACCAGTTGTCCGAGGATTCCGAATATGACAAAATTGAGTCCAAAAGTGCCGTCTTCTTGGTCTACAGGGCAAAACTAACGTTATAAAATGTTTGTTCTAGAAAAATCGTAAAACTATGAGAAAACTGCGATTGGCCAAAAGTTAATACCGTAGGCTTATAGTCCATGAAATTCCCTAACTTTTGACCTATGGGAGTATGGGTGTTGGAGGCTGTTGTAAAAAGTTATTAAGGTTTTAAAAAAATCCATTTTTAACAGTAATTTGCAAAAGCTATGAGAAAAAATCAAACCAATCCTGGATGTCCATAGCACATTTTGAAGCGCTTCAAAAGACCATTCGAATGCATCTAAGAGAGTTGGAATTGATGAAGTTTTACGGAAATGCGAGCAATTTTAAGATTTTTCATGTGTTTTGGACCTCAAACTTCAATGCTCGTTTTACCCCACTTCCCTTTGTCGTAGAGGGCTCATATTTGGCATGAGTTCATCTCATGTATAGACAAACAAACCCTGAAAGTTTCATCCAAATCGGAGCACCTCGATACGACCTCTAGAACAAACCGAGTAGAATCTACAAATACTGCCTCTTAAATAAAACTTCACTTTATTTGATATTGCAAGTTACATAAATCATCAGTTTTTCAATGTAATATAAACAACTTTTTGTTGGAAAAAGTTACATTGACTTTAACATAATCTACTTCTAAAAAAGGTGCAGGTGGTTATGTTACACATGACCAGTATGACAAAGAACTTTGCTAGATGATTGTTGAAATTTTCGATTAGAACGTCCGATCCAAATTTCCCCATGATTCCCTTATAATTACACAAGACAACTCTTTTGTGGTCTATTTCGTGGCTCTGAAACAGGCTGTTTGATTTGTAAAGTTTTAAGACATAATATCAACGTCCTATCGAACTAAGGAGATGAAAATTGCAAGTGGAGCTGAACTGCCCTATTCAGGGCTCTAATTGATTACGAAATAGTTATTCTAAATTTCCAGAAACAGATTTCAGAAGTTTAACAGTCATTTTCCCCAACTCTTATGGTTCGGCAAATATCCCCCATCGGAACATTCCCGGGGCCTCCGGCCACTTCGGAGTGTGGCCACTACTGCCGAAATTTCAAATTTCATGTCCAGTATCAAAATCCATAAAGTTTGATACCCATATTGCCCCAACTCTTATGATTCGACAAATGTCCCCCCATCGGAACATCCCCGGGGCCTCCGGCCACTCCGGATTGTGGCCACTACTGCTGAAATATCAAATTTCATGTCCAGTATCAAAATCCATAAAGTTTGATACCCATATTGTACCAACTCTTATGGTTCGGCAAATGTCCCTCCATCGGAATATCCCGGGGCCTCCGGCCACTCCAGGTGGTGGCCACTACTGCCAAAATGTCAAATTTCATGTCCAGTATCAAAACCCTAAAGTTTGATACCCATATTGCCCCAACTCTAATGGTTCCGCAAATGTCCCCCATTGGAACATCCGCGGGCCCTCCGGATTGTGGCCACTACTGCCGAAATGTCAAATGTCATGTTCAGTATCAAAAACTATAAAGTTTGATACCCATATTGCCCCATCTCTTATGGTTCCGCAAATGTCCCCCATCGGAACATCAGGGCCTCCGGCCACTCCAGGTGGTGGCCACTACCGAAATGTCAAATTTCATATCCAGTATAAAAACCCTAAAGTTTGATACCCATATTGCCCCAACTCTTATGGTTCGGCAAATGTCCCCCATCGGAACATCCCGGCCTCCGGCCACTCCAGGTGGTGGCCACTACTGCCAAAATGTCAATTTCATGTCCAGTATCAAAACCATAAAGTTTGATACCCATATTGCCCCATCTCTTATGGTTCCGCAAATGTCCCCCATCGGAACATCAGCGGGGCCTCCGGCCACTCCAGGTGGTGGCCACTACTGCCGAAATGTCAAATTTCATATCCAGTATAAAAACCCTAAAGTTTGATACCCATATTGCCCCAACTCTTATGGTTCGGCAAATGTCCCCCATCGGAACATCCCGGGGCCTCCGGCCACTCCAGGTGGTGGCCACTACTGCCAAAATGTCAAATTTCATGTCCAGTATCAAAACCATAAAGTTTGATACCCATATTGCCCCATCTCTTATGGTTCCGCAAATGTCCCCCATCGGAACATCCGCGGGGCCTCCGGCCACTCCGGATTGTGGCCACTACTGCCAAAATGTCAAATTTCATGTTCAGTATCAAAACCCTAAAGTTTGATACCCACACCCAAAGTTAAAGAACGAGGGATAGTCCTCACGAAAAGAAACGTGAGGAAAATACTATTTTGCGTGAGTAAAGTCCTCTCGCGTGTTCATTCGTTCATTGGAACAGTTCATTCTATTGAGTGGCTTATATGGACAAATGACCGCCACTTAGTTACCGAACCATGGTGGCCTATACGGCAAAGGCACGGTTCAATATGCCGAAGGTCTTGGGTTCGAGTCTCGGTACCGGTACTTTTTTTGTTAGATGAACTTTTTGAAGATGAACCATGAGTAAAGTACTCTCGGTAATTTCGGGATTTATCCCTACGTCCGCACACAGTACCATTTTACTACCGAATCGTGCTTTTTATCCTCTCGTATGCCGATACCCAGTTCTGGGTGCATATTGCCCCAACTCTTATGGTTCGGCAAATGTCCCCTATCGGAAAATCCCGGGCCTCCGGCCACCCGTATTGTGGCCACTACTGCCGAAATGTCAAATGTCATGTTCAGTATCAAAAACCATAAAGTTTGATACCCATATTGCCCCAACTCTTATGGTTCCGCAAATGTCCCCCCATCGGAACATCCGCGGGGCCCTCCGGATTGTGGCCACTACTGCCGAAATGTCAAATGTCATGTTCAGTATCAAAACCATAAAGATTGATACCCATATTGCCCCATCTCTTATGGTTCCGCAAATGTCCCCCATCGGAACATCAGCGGGGCCTCCGGCCACTCCAGGTGGTGGCCACTACTGCCGAAATGTCAAATTTCATATCCAGTATAAAAACCCTAAAGTTTGATACCCATATTGCCCCAACTCTTATGGTTCGGCAAATGTCCCCCCATCGGAACATCCCCGGGGCCTCCGGCCACCCAGGTGGTGGCCACTACTGCCAAAATGTCAAATTTCATGTCCAGTATCAAAAACCATAAAGTTTGATACCCATATTGCCCCATCTCTTATGGTTCCGCAAATGTCCCCCATCGGAACATCAGCGGGCCTCCGGCCACTCCAGGTGGTGGCCACTACTGCCGAAATGTCAAATTTCATATCCAGTATAAAAACCCTAAAGTTTGATACCCATATTGCCCCAACTCTTATGGTTCGGCAAATGTCCCCCATCGGAACATCCCCGGGCCTCCGGCCACTCCAGGTGGTGGCCACTACTGCCAAAATGTCAAATTTCATGTCCAGTATCAAAACCATAAAGTTTGATACCCATATTGCCCCATCTCTTATGGTTCCGCAAATGTCCCCCCATCGGAACATCCGCGGGGCCTCCAGCCACTCCGGATTGTGGCCACTACTGCCGAAATGTCAAATGTCATGTTCAGTATCAAAAACCATAAAGTTTGATACCCATATTGCCCCATCTCTTATGGTTCCGCAAATGTCCCCCCATCGGAACATCCGCGGGGCCCTCCGGATTGTGGCCACTACTGCCGAAATGTCAAATGTCATGTTCAGTATCAAAAACCATAAAGATTGATACCCATATTGCCCCATCTCTTATGGTTCCGCAAATGTCCCCCATCGGAACATCAGCGGGGCCTCCGGCCACTCAGGTGGTGGCCACTACTGCCGAAATGTCAAATTTCATATCCAGTATAAAAACCCTAAAGTTTGATACCCATATTGCCCCAACTCTTATGGTTCGGCAAATGTCCCCCATCGGAACATCCCGGGCCTCCGCTCCAGGTGGTGGCCACTACTGCCAAAATGTCAAATTTCATGTCCAGTATCAAAAACCATAAAGTTTGATACCCATATTGCCCCATCTCTTATGGTTCCGCAAATGTCCTCCCATCGGAACATCCGCGGGGCCTCCAGCCACTCTGGATTGTGGCCACTACTGCCGAAATGTCAAATTTCATGTGCAGTATCAAAAACCCTAAAGTTTGATACCCATATTGCCCCAACTCTTATGGTTCCGCAAATGTCCCCCATCGGAACATCCGCGGGGCCCTCCGGATTGTGGCCACTACTGCCGAAATGTCAAATGTCATGTTCAGTATCAAAAACCATAAAGATTGATACCCATATTGCCCCATCTCTTATGGTTCCGCAAATGTCCCCCCATCGGAACATCAGCGGGGCCTCCGGCCACTCCAGGTGGTGGCCACTACTGCCGAAATGTCAAATTTCATATCCAGTATAAAAAACCCTAAAGTTTGATACCCATATTGCCCCAACTCTTATGGTTCGGCAAATGTCCCCCCATCGGAACATCCCCGGGGCCTCCGGCCACTCCAGGTGGTGGCCACTACTGCCAAAATGTCAAATTTCATGTCCAGTATCAAAAACCATAAAGTTTGATACCCATATTGCCCCATCTCTTATGGTTCCGCAAATGTCCCCCCATCGGAACATCAGCGGGGCCTCCGGCCACTCCAGGTGGTGGCCACTACTGCCGAAATGTCAAATTTCATATCCAGTATAAAAAACCCTAAAGTTTGATACCCATATTGCCCCAACTCTTATGGTTCGGCAAATGTCCCCCCATCGGAACATCCCGGCCTCCGGCCACTCCAGGTGGTGGCCACTACTGCCAAAATGTCAAATTTCATGTCCAGTATCAAAAACCATAAAGTTTGATACCCATATTGCCCCATCTCTTATGGTTCGGGAAAAGTCCCCCTATCGGAACACCCGCCGGGGCCTCCGGCCACTCCAAGTGGTGGCAAATTTCAATTCCGCTCATGCCGGCTGGCATGTCTTGGCGTGTCCATGCCTCCAGGCTATTTGCTCCCGGGCCTCCAGGCCGTCTGCAAACGGGCCACCAGGCCATCTGCTCCTGATGTGTTCTCGTCGACGGCCAGCAACAGACTGAATTTTCGGGACCGACCGAGCCGAGTTTTGTTAATTTAGATCGGGGACGTATGCCCCGCCTTTTTGCACCCTTTCTCCTACATCTCCTTATTCGCTTTTTGCCGCGTTGACGATCCGAAAATTATGAGGTAGAGTGGGGGTGATTTTAGATACATCAATCTCACGTCTCTATATTGACTGATTGGGAAACGTTTGTTCAACCAACCAGCGTGCACCAAAAAGAGGGGAAATTTGCCGAGAGGGGAATTCGTCACGTAACGTTTTCGCTTCGCGAAAATTTTGGATTGACACCCCGTATAGAAACCTTAGGACAAAGTTCTTTGTCAAAAATCAATTTACAAACTTAAAAACGATTCATGCCCAAATTCTTTAAAACACTGAAATAATAAAAGCAAATCAAATATTGAAGAAAGATGATGTTCTTTCTTCAGTTGAATTATTCGCTCAAAACCAAAATCTTTCTTTGAATTAAGTTTTAAAGGTACTCCTCATCTCAGCTTAGAACAACTACTATACCAATATAATACGGCAACAACGTTAAATAAAAAAAAAATCTCTTCAAGAGAACGTCTGTGATCAATGTATCTTGGTGTTTCAATTCAATTAATATGAAATTTATGACTACATTGGTTTGAAAAAAAAAAATATATATATTCGCAAAAGTAACAAAATGAAGTTCGAACAGTGATAGGTTCACTTTAAAATAATATTTTTCGTACATACCTGGGTAATCCTCTTCAAATCCATCCAACCAAAGCACGATTGCATCGCAGCTAATTTGTCAAATTAAACAAAATGCCAGATGCTGAATGTCCCGAAACATGTCCAGGTTGTGGTCCTGTTGTAGAAAACAAAACACAAAGTATCAATTCTCAAACAGAATGTCCAGGGTTTTTGACAAAGAATCCAACATGATATTTAAAAAAATAGAAAAGGAAAGCAAATAATACTTATCTGAGTCCAAAAATCGTTGAAATACTTCTTCCTACTAAGTATTTAGAAGCAGCATGTATCATCGATTCAGATGGACTCCACTCTCCTTCACCGGGAAACTGCTCGCGAGTCGCCCAATAGATTACCTGCTCCGAAATAACCAGAGAAAGGTTCTTCCTTCTGTCACGGACACCCCTAAAGGATAGAAGCAATGTCACATTGTCACGTCCCTGCCCCTGCCACACACCCACAATAATCAATTAAAAACGTAAACAAACCCCAAAGCACAGTCACATGAACAATCGCAGGCCACAGCCAGCACCAACGCGGATTTGTCAGTTTTTCTCTCGCTCACCCCCTCCGGAAACACCAAGAAAGTTTCATACAGTTGTAATCACCCGTTCACCAAGAATACGTCAAACGTAAACAAACACACACGCACACAATCGCGCATTCGCGAAAACAATGTTCCCCCCACAAATCAGGATTCCAATCACGCGACACCAAAACCAAAACAAACTTAACCAGCTGTGTTTTCCTTCACCGAGAACTCCCGTGTCCTGTCAAATCCACCGAAATCGTTCCGGCGTTGATCCGTGTCAAGACAACACCTGCAGGAGGAGGAGGAGGAAGGAGGCCAAGTGACATTAAGGGCAAGAGGATTCCTCTTCTGGGGTCAGCTGCTTGGCCTGAACATTCCTTGCATCCGCCTACACTGAGCGGAACTTTTTCTTCGCCTCCAGCCACCAAAACAGAAGCAATCACTTAACCACAATATATCGCGGCTCCCGAAGGCCACGGACCGATCGAACACACACTCCCTCGGCCATAGAACGTACTCACAACGCGCGGCGATTCGCGGATTACAATTTATCCGCGGAAAACTACTGCGCGAAAACGTAAACAAACCAGCCCGCCACGAACGCAAAAGCTGTCTGTCTGCCGATTGCCGATTCCTGTCACGACATGTCTCGCGCGTTGCGTGCGAGCAGTGAACGAAAGAAGAGAGAAGAGAGAGAGAGCGAGCGCGTGGGCTCATTTTTGCGCTTTGCGATGAAATTTTATGTGCGTTAAAATACTTTTTAATGTGATTAGTTTAACTAGTGTATTTAAAGTAAATTAAAGTGAAAAAAAAAACTCACTAAAAATTTCCATTAACAAAAGTGGCATTTTACGGAGGAGTTAAAATTTTGCTAAGTCCAACGAAAACATGATGGAAAATAATTGTTTCATCTCATGATTGACAGGACGATTTTTTTCTAAGTCCCAAAATAATTGGACATTGGAAATTTTGCTAAGTCCAGCGAAAACAAGATAAAACTAGAAAATATCATCTCATGATGGAGGGTCGATTTTTTCTAAGTCCCAAAATAATTTGGCTTTCGAAATTTTTCTAAGTCCAGCGAAAACTTGATCAAACATCAAAATATCATCTCATGATAGACGAGTCGAATTTTTTTCAAAGCCCCAAATAAATAAATTTTCGAAATTCTGCTAAGTCCAGAAATATCAAATAGAAATGAAAATAAAACATTTGGTGATACACTGTCTAGAAACATAAAAAGTATCATGAATTTCTGGGACCATTTTTTCAGTTTTGGAACAAACAAAAATCATGCCATGTTCACAAAAACAGTCCATGATATTTTAAGTTCATCCTAAGATGCGACTTTCTGCCCAGGCCGGGCAGGCAAAAACCTGAACCTGTCTTGATTTCTTCATGTTTCTGGATGATATTTTTCGCACCATTTTTTTCAGGAAAAAGCAGAATTGGCCATGATTATTTCATGTTCCTGGATGATATTTTTCGGTACCATGACATGATATTTTTAAGTTCAAAATGTCAACTTGGTTTGATATTTTTGATGTTTCGAAGAGTAACTCATGTTACATTTTATGTTTCTACATCTCTTAAGTCAAGCGTTCTGGAAACATGTCATCTTCATGTTTTTGGCAACATGACAAGTTTACCGTAAGATGTAATTTTCTGATCGGGCCGGGCCGGGTAGGCCAATAACATTTTATGTTATTTATAACAAGATTTTTTTATTCATCGTTATGAATTTTTTGTTATTGGATTGTTATTGTAATAACAGACAAATAACATTTTAAGTGATTCTTCGAACAAATCTTTGTTATTATTTTTTGTTATTTTAACAACTAATCCGATCATCTCCATAACATCTGGAGATATTCTTCCATAACAAAAAAATGTTATTCCCAAGTTGTTTTTGCTATCAATCAGTATCAAACCAATAACAAATTTTGTTATGATAACATGAACTGTTATTAAAGCCTTATTGAAAAATGGGGTTTTCAAGAAGATTCCATAACATTTTCTGTTATTTTAACAGTATTTGTTATTGAAATGGCATGAATTTTGTTATCACCATCTGCCCGGGGTAACTCATGTTACATTTTATGTTTCTACATCTTAAGTCAAGCGTTCTGGAAACATGTCATCTTCATGTTTTTGGCAACATGACAAGTTTACCTTAAGATGTAATTTTCTGATCGGGCGATCAGAAAATTACATCTTACGGTAAACTTGTCATGTTGCCAAAAACATGAAGATGACATGTTTCCAGAACGCTTGACTTAAGAGATGTAGAAACATAAAATGTAACATGAGTTACTCTACGGAATATCAAAAAAATATCAAACCAACCCGATCAGAAAATTACATCTTACGGTAAACTTGTCATGTTGCCAAAAACATGAAGATGACATGTTTCCAGAACGCTTGACTTAAGAGATGTAGAAACATAAAATGTAACATGAGTTACTCTACGAAACATCAAAAAAATATCAAACCAAGTTGACATTTTGAACTTCAAAATATCATGTCATGGTACCGAAAAATATCATCCAGGAACATGAAATAATCATGGCCAATTCCGCTTTTTCCTGAAAAAATTGGTGCGAAAAATATCATCCAGAAACAAAAAAATCAAGAAAGGTTCAGGTTTTGCCTGAGAAAACTGTTCGTAAAAGTATCATCCAGAAACATTAATGTATCATGAAAAGTTGTGATTTGTGAAGAAATCTTACAAATCCATAATTCGCAACTTCCCATGATACATTTTTATTTTCAGATGGTATTTTTCGACAGAAAACTTAAAAGGGCTTATTTTTTAAGTAAAAGTGCATCGCGCTATCTGAACTGAGTACACCCTTACCAAAAATAATGATTTTCTGAGTTCAATATCCCACTTTTCATACGATTAACCATTTTTATGGTTGTAGTACCTAAACTCAAAAATCGTATGAAAAGTGGGATATTGAACTCAGAAAACCATGATTTTTGTAAGTGTGTGAGCCCAATGCACTGTTTACAAAAAATAGTCAGAAGAAGTTTTTTTTTATGTCAAAACTGTCATCTGAAAACATAAAAGAACTATGAAAACAAGTGATATATTGGTGTTTTTTTTTCTGAAAATATATAAATGTACTAGAGTCTAACTTATTTACATAAATTGATTGTTTTGTTTGATTTGGGGTTAACATTAATAAGCATGGGTACCATAAACCAGATGACTTTGATTGAAGATGATTTTGCCAAACGTGAAATAAATGATTTTGCAAAAAGTGAATCATACAACTGGTGTACTCGTCTTATTGAAATGCTGAATTGCATATTTTTAGATTCCTTTTTATTTTTGCCAATAAATAATGCTAGATTACTTTTTCAAAACCACCAAAGCGCCATGAGTTTCCTATTTACATAGGACCTTTTTAAAAAGTAAGCGAGAATAACAATTTGCAAGAAGTTTTTCTCAAAAGTAGTTTTAAGGGTAATATCTCAAAAATTAACACCATGAATGTTTTCAATTAAGACCCATTATCTTTTTAAAAAAAACGGGAATTGACATGTATTGAATATCCAATTGATAAAAAGTGATATGTTCACATAACAATATTTTTTAACATACCTTGTAAATGTTCTCTAAATCCATCCAATCAATTCCCTATGATGAATACTATGATATGATGATGGTTGTCCAGAAATTGCTGTCCTGTGAAAGAGAAGAGAACACAAAATATCAATTCTAAAATGAAAATGTAAATCATTTTTGTAAAGATACTCCACCTTTACAATAATTATTAAATGTAACTTCTACAAAATGAAAGCAAACAATACTTATCTGAATAAAAACGAGAATTCCGTTGTCGAAATGACCGGATTTGTCCAATGCAAATGATGGCTACCGGAACGATGGAGGCCCCAAAATCTTCCGGTGGAAGATGGTGCTGCTAAATAGGTAGGACCCGCCCCGCTGGAGACAGTTACAAAACGCAGCTGCTTATTAGATTGTACCGTTTTGCCTCGTCCTCCTTCAGAGGCTGAAAATAAAAAAAATATTTGAACCGGGCTTTTGACGGAGGGGACAAGCTGCAGCAGAACAAAAACATTGGGGGCTGAGATAAATAAATAATACCTTGCGACTGCAAAGCTCCTCTTCCGTGAGATGCATCTGTCAACAGGCAAAACTAGCACCGTCTGCCACAGTAAGAATCTGGAGATTGTAGAGCTTCCGTAAAACTGAATGATGGTGGCCATACCGGCAACGAGGATTCCTCTTCTGACTTCTTCTGTGACAGGTGCAAAAGTCGATCGCGAAAAAACCTCCTCCGAATTCTTTTGCAAACCACATCCCCCACATAAACAAACTAATACACACGCAATTACCGACATAAAACACATAAACAAAAACAGCACAGCCTGCCGGGTTCACTCCGCACCGAATTGAAGCCTCAGTTTCCATCGGTGGCCAACTCTGGTGGTGGTGAATCTACTTAGTTTTCCTTCTTCTAGTGCAGCGATTCTCAACGGGGGTACCGGGGCTACTTGATTTACATGGTAGGGGGTACTAGCCTAGAAGAAGGTTGAGAATCGCTGTTCTAGTACACCAAAATGGTGACGCAAAATACACAAGATTCTCGCTACAAATTGTTCTTTCCGCGGTAAAACGACAACCTCCACTTTCCCCTCACTCACTACACATAAACAAACACAAATACATACGACTATCGACACATAATGCACCAAAATGCACTTTTCCCCGATTTACGAAACGAAAAACCACAGCACCGGTTTGTTTTGATTCCTGTTTTGACATTTCGCCGTGTGTGCGAGCAAGAGCGAAAAGAGAGAGAGCGTGCGCGCACAGTGAAAGCGTACTGTGAAAAAACATTGCGTATAAATTGAATTAATTATCAACATTGATATTTAAATTGAATCGATTTATGTATTGCGTTTTTGCCATTAATATTCATTTTATATTAATGCCACAAAACTCAGTAACAATGTGTATTTTTTATGGGACACCAGTCATATCTATTTTTTGAAGGTTTTTGTTAATAACTTTCAATCAATCTGTTATTAAAATGATGTACTGAAAGTCAACAATATTTTTAAATGTAAAAAAATAATTAAAGAGGTTCATTAAATATTTAAATAAAATTTCACTTTATTTGATATTGCAAGTTACATAAATCATCAGTTTTTCAATGTAATATAAACAACTTTTTGTTGGAAAAAGTTACATTGACTTTAACATAATCTACTTCTAAAAAAATCAATTTATAAACTTAAAAACGATTCATGCCCAAATTCTTTAAAACACTGAAATAATAAAAGCAAATCAAATATTGAAGAAAGATGATGTTCTTTCTTCAGTTGAATTATTCGCTCAAAACCAAAATCTTTCTTTGAATTAAGTTTTTAAAGGTCCTCCTCATCTCAGCTTAGGACAACTACTATACCAATATAATACGGCAACAACTTTAAATAAAAAAAATTTCTTCACGAGAACGTCTTTAAAAAATATTTAAACAATAATTCGCACAAAATATTCTAGTGACTTCCCAGAAAAAGATTTTCGAAGCCATCTGTGATCAATATATCTTGGTGAAAATTCAATTAATATAAAATTTATGACTACATTGATTTGGTTTGAAAAAAATATATTCGCAAAATTAACAAAATGAAGTTCGAACAGTGATAGGTTCACCTTAAAATATTATTTTCGTACATACCTGGTTAATCTTCTTCCAATCCATCCAACAAAGCATGATTGCATCGCAGCTAATTTGTCTAATTAAACAAAATGCCAGATGCTGAATGTCCCGAAACATGTCCAGGTTGTGGTCCTGTTGAAGAAAACAAAACACAAAGTATCAATTCTCAAACAGAATGTCCAGGGTTTTTTTTATCAAATAATTCAACATGATATTATATAAAAAAAGGAACAGGAAAACAAATAATACTTATCTGAGTCAAAAAATCGTTGAAATACTTCTTCCTGCTAAGTATTTAGAACCAGCATGTACCATCGATTGACCGAGCCACGTAGCCTAGTGGTAACGCTTCCGCCTCGTAAGCGGTAGATCGGGGTTCAAATCCCGGCTCGGACCAACACAACTGGTGATCTTTTCCCTTCTGGATTCGATTGCTTAGTAAAGGGAAGGTAGTGTATCGTCACAAACTGGACCTTATCACGACACCTTAGGGAGGCGACCTATGGAATGTTAACATTAACCTAAACATGTTAACATTAGTTGAGTGAAAAACTGCCACTGAATCCGCTTTGTAAATGCCGGCCCCGATACTCTTCACGGGTGTTCCCCTCAGGAACTGGGAAGATTTACTATGTACCATCGATTCAAATGGACTCAACTCTCCACCTTCACCGGGAAACTGCTCGCGAGTCGCCCAATAGATTACCTCCTCCGAAATAACCAGAGAAAGGTTCTTCCTTCTGTCACGGACACCCCTTAAGGGATAGAAGCAATGTCACATTGTGACGTCCCTGCCCCTGCATCACACTCACAATAATCAATTAAAAACGTAAACAAACCCCAAAGCACAGTCACATGAACAATCACAGGCCGCAGCCGGCACCAACGCGGATTTGTCAGTTTTTCTCTCGCTCACCCCCTCCGGAAACACCAAGAAAGTTTCATCCAGTTGTAATCACCCGTTCACCAAGAATACGTCAAACGTAAACAAACACACACGCACACAATCGCGCATTCGCGAAAACAATGTTCCCCCACAAATCAGGATTCCAATCACGCGACACCAAAACCAAAACAAACTTAACCAGCTGTGTTTTCCTTCACCGAGAACTCCCGTGTCCTGTCAAATCCACCGAAATCGTTCCGGCGTTGATCCGTGTCAAGACAGCACCTGCAGGAGGAGGAGGAGGAAAGAGGTCAAGTGACATTAAGGGCAAGAGGATTCCTCTTCTGGGGCAGCTGCTTGGCCTGAACATTCCTTGCATCCGCCAACACTGAGCGGAACTTTTCTTCGCCCCAGCCACCAAAACAGAAGCAATCACTTAACCACAATATATCGCGGCTCCCGAAGGCCACGGACCGATCGAACACACACTCCCTCGGCCATAGAACGTACTCACAACCCGCGGCGATTCGCGGATTACAATTTATCCGCGGAAAACTACTGCGCGAAAACGTAAACAAACCAGCCCGCCACGAACGCAAAAGCTGTCTGTCTGCCGATTGCCGATTCCTGTCACGACATGTCTCGCGCGTTGCGTGCGAGCAGTGAACGAAAGAAGAGAGAGAGAGAGCGAGCGCGTGGGCTCATTTTGCGCTTTGCGATGAAATTTTATGTGCGTTAAAATACTTTTTAATGTGATTAGTTTAACTATAGTGTATTTAAAGTAAATTAAAGTGAAAAAAACTCACTAAAAATTTCCATTAACAAAAGTGGCATTTAGCGGAGGAGTGAAAATTTTGCTAAGTCCAACGAAAACATGATGGAAAATAATTGTTTCATCTCATGATTGACAGGTCGATTTTTTCTAAGTCCCAAAATAATTGGACATTCGAAATTTTGCTAAGTCCAGCGAAAACAAGATAAAACTAGAAAATATCATCTCATGATGGAGGGTCGATTTTTTCTAAGTCCCAAAATAATTTGGCTTTCGAAATTTTCTAAGTCCAGCGAAAACTTGATCAAACATCAAAATATCATCTCATGATAGACGGGTCGAATTTTTTCAAAGCCCCAAATAAATAAATTTTCGAAATTCGAAAGTCCAAAATATCAAATAGAAATGAAAATAAAACATTTGGTGATACACTGTCTAGAAACATAAAAAGTATCATGAATTTCTGCGGCCAATTTTTTAGTTTTTGGAACAAACAAAAATCATGCCATGTTCACAAAAACAGTCCATGATATTTTTAAGTTCATCCTAAGATGCGACTTTCTGCCCGGGAAGTTGACATTTTGAACTTAAAAATATCATGTCATGGTACCGGAAAATATCATCCAGGAACATGAAATAATCATAGCCAATTCTGCTTTTTCCTGAAAAAATTGGTGCGAAAAAATATCATCCAGAAACATAAAAAAATCAAGACAGGTTCAAGTTTTTGCCTGAAAAAAACTGTTCGTAAAAATATCATCCAGAAACATTAATGTATCATGAAAAGTTGTGATTTGTGAAGAAATCTTACAAATCCATAATTCGCAACTTCCCATGATACATTTTTATTTTCAGATGGTATTTTTCGACAGAAAACTTAAAAGGGCTTATTTTTTAAGTAAAAGTGCATCGCGCTATCTGAACTGAGTACACTCTTACTAAAAACATGATTTTCTGAGTTCAATAAGTATAATTTTATGTAAATAAGTTAGACTCTAGTACATTTATATATTTTCAGAAAAACACCAATATATCACTTGTTTTCATAGTTCTTTTATGTTTTCAGATGACAGTTTTTGACATGAAAAAACTTCTTCTGACTATTTTGTAAACAGTGCATTGGGCTTACACCCTTACCAAAATCATGATTTTCTGAGTTCAATATCCCACTTTTCATACGATTTTTTGAGTTCAGGTACTACAACCATAAAAATGGTTAATCATTTTTTTTCTGTGTACTGAAAGTCAACAATATTTTTAAATGTAAAAAATATTTAAAGAGGTTCATTAAATATTTAAATAAAATTACACTTAATAGTAGTTGTTCGGTAACTGGGCGTTATTTAACTGGGCTGCTTTTTAACTGGCCGTTCGATAACTGGGCTGTAGCCCAGTTAAAATGCAGACAAACGTCAAAAAATCAAAACAAACCAAAATGACCGAGGGGTTAATGGATGCAAAAATCATATTTAATAAATAATAAAAAAAAATTCAAACTTTTGTTTAATTTCAAGTTACAATTAAAGAAACTTGAGAAGTAAGCATTGTAAATAAATTTGAATAACTTTTATTTTTATATTTCATCTGGAAAATATTATGCATCGGTGGTCCCCTCGTTATTTTTGTTCAGCCCAGTTAAAGAGCAACATTCGGTGACTGGACTACGTTCTCAGCCCAGTTACCGAACAACTACTGTATTTGATATTGCAAGTTATATAGATCATCAGTTTTTCAATGTTATATAAACAACTTTTTGTTGGAAAAAGTTACATTGACTTTAACATAATCTACTTCTAATAAAATCTATTTATAAACTTAAAAACGATTCATGCCCAAATTCTTTAAAACACTGAAATAATAAAAGCAAATCAAATATTGAAGAAAGGTGATGTTCTTGCTTCAGTTGATTTATTCGCTCAAAACCAAAATCTTTCTTTGAATTAAACAGTTTCTTAAGGTACTCCTCATCTCAGTTTAGGACAACTACTATATCAATATAATACTGCAACAACGTGAAATTAAAAAAATCTCTTTACGAGAACGTCTTTAAAAATATTAAAACAATAATTCGCACAAAGTATTCTAGTGACTTCCCAGAAAAAGATTTTCGAAGCCATCTGTGATCAATATATCTTGGTGAAAATTCAATTAATATAAAATT
Source organism: Culex quinquefasciatus (assembly GCF_015732765.1). Classification (NCBI taxonomy): domain Eukaryota; kingdom Metazoa; phylum Arthropoda; class Insecta; order Diptera; family Culicidae; genus Culex; species Culex quinquefasciatus. Next base: position 93,131,572 of record NC_051863.1, on the reverse strand, counting down.
TATGACTACATTGATTTAGTTTGAAAAAAAAATGTATATTCGCAAAAGTAACAAAATGAAGTTCGAACAGTGATAGGTTAACTTTAAAATAATATTTTTCGTACATACCTGGTTAATCCTCTTCAAATCCATCCAACCAAAGCACGATTGCATCGCAGCTAATTTGTCTAATTAAACAAAATGCCAGATGCTGAATGTCCCGAAACATGCCCAGGTTGTGGTCCTGTTAAAGAAAACAAAACACAAAGTATCAATTCTCAAACAGAATGTACAGAGTTTTTTTTATCAAATAATTTGACATGATATTATAAAAAAATAGAAATGGAAAGCAAGTAATACTTATCTGAGTCAAACAATCGTTGAAATACTTCTTCCTACTAAGTATTTAGAAGCAGCATGTACCATCGATTCAGATGGACTCCACTCTCCACCTTCACCGGGAAACTGCTCGCGAGTCGCCCAATAGATTACCTCCTCCGAAATAACCAGAGAAAGGTTCTTCCTTCTGTCTAGGACACCCCTAAAGGATAGAAGCAATGTCACATTGTCACGTCCCTGCCCCTGCCACACACTCACAATAACCAATTAAAAACGTAAACAAACCCCAAAGCACAGTCACATGAACAATCGCAGGCCGCAGCCAGCACCAACGCGGATTTGACAGTTTTTCTCTCGCTCACCCCCTCCGGAAACACCAAGAAAGTTTCATACAGTTGTAATCACCCGTTCACCAAGAATACGTCAAACGTAAACAAACACACACGTACACAATCGCGCATTCGCGAAAACAATGTTCCCCCACAAACCAGGATTTCAATCACGCGACACCAAAACCAAAACAAACTTAACCAGCTGTGTTTTCCTTCACAGAAAACTCCCGTGTCCTGTCAAATCCACCGAAATCGTTCCGGCGTTGATCCGTGTCAAGACAGCACCTGCAGGAGGAGGAGGAAAGAGGCCAAGTGACATTGAGGGCAAGAGGATTCCTCTTCTGGGGTCAGCTGCTTGGCCTGAACATTCCTTGCATCCGCCTACACTGAGCGGAACTTTTTCTTCGCCCCAGCCACCAAAACAGAAGCAATCACTTAACCACAACATATTGCGGCTCCCGAACGCCACGGACCGAACGAACACACACTCCTTCGGCCACAGAACGTACTCACAACCCGCGGCGATTCGCGGACTACAATTTATCCGCGGAAAACTACTGCGCGAAAACGTAAACAAACCAGCCCGCCACGAACGCAAAAGCTGTCTGTCTGCCGATTGCCGATTCCTGTCACGACATGTCTCGCGCGTTGCGTGCGAGCAGTGAACGAAAGAAGAGAGAAGAGAGAGAGAGTGAGCGAGCGCGTGGGCTCATTTTACGCTTTGCGATGAAATTTAAAAAAAAAAATTCTTTGTGTAAATATGGGTATTCGGCGCCGTCGCTCCGTGCCATACTTTCATACACTTAGGAGCCCAGGGCGGCGAAGTCCTTGTAGATAAAAAGGAAGACGCTAGTGGTTGGTACTAGCAATGGTGGCCGACAGCTATAAAGTCAACTTCGTTTTTTTCGATGAAATTTTATGTGCGTTAAAATACTTTTTAATGTGATTAGTTTAACTAGTGTATTTAAAGTAAATTAAAGTGAAAAAAAAACTAACTAAAAATGTCCATTAACAAAAGTGGCATTTTGCCGAGGAGTGAAAATTTTGCTAAGTCCAACGAAAACATGATGAAAAATAATTGTATCATCTCATAATTGACAGGTCGGTTTTTTTTCTAAGTCCCAAAATAATTGGGCATTCGAAATTCTGCTAAGTCCAGCGAAAACAAGATAAAACTAGAAAATATCATCTCTTGATGGAGAGGTCGAATTTTTTCTAAGTCCCAAAATAATTTGGCTTTCGAAATTTTGCTAAGTCCAGCGAAAACTTGATCAAACATCAAAATATCATCTCATGATAGACGGGTCGATTTTTTTTCAAAGTCCCAAATAAATTAATTTTCGAAATTCTGCTAAGTCCAAAAATATCAAATAGAAATGAAAATAAAACATTTGATGATCCACTGTCTAGGAACATAAAAAGTATCATGAAATTCGGCGGCAATTTTTTTAAGTTTTTGGAACAAACAAAAATCATGCCATGTTCACAAAAACAACTCAAGTTATTTTTTTGTTCGTCCCATGATGCGACTTTCTGCCCGGGCGGGCCAGCATCCAACGTGGTTTTGATTCAAATATGTTCAGAGAACCCCTGTTGCGACCGCCAAGATGGGAACACTGCCGTGCGGTGTGACGGTGACAGTGCAATCGTCCGACACCGTCTTGGCTGTCAACACACGCGCGAACGGGGAGCAAGCAAAAACAATGTGCGTGTGTGACACCCAGTCACAACAAACCACGCTGGGCAAGTCACCATTGTGAATTTGATTTGCGAAGAAAACGTTTGTCTGCGAGTGCGGGAAGTTAGTTTCGGATTTATTCGAGTAAATTCCGAGAAGGACCGTGCCGTGGAGTAAAACAGTGTTTTCTGCTGCAGAACCTGTAAGTAAAAGGGAGAAAAAATGTAAAATTGTTAATCTAAAATTAGAACCACTTACCTGTAGTTTTGCACCTGAATCTGCGCTACCATTCGCACCGTCACTTGGTACAGCCTTGTACCAAAACGATCAAGCGTGAGTTGTACCTAAATTATAAGAAAACAAACATTAATAAAGATTACACACCAATGTAGGAAGAGCGGAAGGAAGGAACGAAGGTCAGGAAGAGGAAGGGGAAGTTGTGAAGGAAAGGAGTCATTCGGGAAAGGAAGACCAATTAAGTAAGTTTAGAACAATTAACCTGTAAACAAAACCCTAAAATAAAAATACTTACTTCTAGTTTTGAAGCTGTCGCGATACGACTGCTGGACAAAAATTTGGTTCTTTAATTACCACCCGAACAATCTTCAAAATTAATTGAGGTTCGGTAATCCTCTCCACGATGGCCGACGAAAATCCGGACTTCACCGAGACTCCCTGCTCAACCTGTAAAGAGGTGTCGACCGAGGATGAGCTGATGGTGGGCTGCGATAGCTGCAAGCTGTGGTTCCACGCTCGGTGCGTCAACCTTAATCCGGCTGATAAGAAGTCGGGAAGAAGTGGTACTGTCCGGACAAGGACTGCCAACAGAAGAAGAAAAAGACTAAGAAGTCTGTGGAAGTACCGCTCCCATTGCCGCCCGAGTTGCAAGAAAAGTTGAAAGCTTTGGAAGAAACTCGGAAGCGCATGGAAGCGGAACAAGAGATGGAGCGAATCCTGAAGGAGAAGGAGCTCGAAATGGCTGTCTACCTTCAGGAGCGCCAGATGAAGATCGACGAGGAACTCCGCGAGAGGAGTTCAAGCAGCGAGAGGCGAACCTAGAAGCGGAGATGCAGAAGAAGGAGGAACACCTGAAGCGGATCCAAAGCTGGAGACCACATTTCGGGACAAAAGCGCCTCCATCGACAAGCTGTTGCAAAACAGCAGCACTCCGCTGCGAAACCCAGAAGTCAAACCATTGACAACGGAAAACCTGGGAAAACACGACAAGGGCGGAAACTCTGGGGCACACCGAGCAAACCGGCGTCAAGAAGACGTCCAGCCGCTCCTCGTCGGGGTCCAGCACTACCAGTTCCGGCAGTGGCAAGGTGACGTGGCCGATACGAAAGGTGATGGAAACGACGAGAAGTCGGTCAAGCCGGGAAAAGCTGAGGATTCTGGGGAGAAGCCAGACGGGCTGGGGCAGCACGGTTCGGGTCCAACGAAGGCCCAGCGAGCTGCAAGACAAGGGCTGACAAGGAAGCTGCCAGACTTCCACGGCAAGCCAGAAGAGTGGCCATTGTTCTTCGCGGCCTACCAAGCGTCGAACGAAGCCTGCGGGTACACGGACGTGGAGAATCTCGTGCGCCTACAAGACTGCCTGAAAGGCAGAGCGCTCGAGGAGGTGCGTGGCCAGCTCATTCTGCCGAAGTCGGTTCCGCGGGTGATCGCCAAGCTTCGCCAGATCTATGGTCGCCCGGAAGTGTTGCTGCAAAGCCACCTGCAACGAGTGCGCAAGCTGGAGCCGCCGAGAGCGGACAAGTTGGGATCGTTCATCCCGTTCGGCAATGCAGTGGAACAATTGTGCGAGCACATCGAGGCTGCTGAACTAACGGCGCATCTGGTCAATCCGATCTTGATCCAGGAACTCGTCGACAAGCTTCCGGACGGGGAGAAGAGGAGTTGGGTGCACTACAAGCGCAAGAAGCGCGAAGTAAATCTGCGCACGCTCACCAACTTTCTCTCAAAGATCGTCGAGGATGCGTGCGAGGCGACGGTCAACCTGGACTACAAGCCGGACGTCAGAGCGGCGTCGGGACCGAGCGGCCGAAGCCGAAACAAGGAAAAAGCCGCACTGTTCAACCACAGTGTAGCCGAGGAATGCACTGAGCGACGAGAGCAGAAGCCACATAAGCTGTGCAGGGTGTGCCAGCGCATGGATCACCGACTGTGGACATGCGAGGACTTCAAGAAGCTGCCATACGAGGATCGAGCGAAGATGGCGACGAAGTGGAAGCTATGCCAACGCTGCCTGAATGAACACGGCGGTCAATGCAAGCTCAAACTTCGCTGCAACGTCGGAGAGTGCCGCGAGCCACACAATTCTTTGCTTCACCCGGAGACGAGGGCAGTCGGCATGAACGCACACATTACCTCCACCAGTCCTGTTCTGTTCCGGATGCTTCCGGTCAAAATCTACTGCGGTGAGAGATCGATGACCGTACTCGCGTTCCTCGACGAGGGTTCCTCCCTCACGCTGATCGAAGGTGGTCTAGCTGACCGTTTGGGACTGTTGGGGACGAAGGAGAAGCTCACCATCAAGTGGACAGCCAACATAACGCGAGTTGAACAGCATTCGAGGCGGACGAACATTTGGGCGTCAGCGATCAACGGAGCGAATGGCGAGAAGCTGCTGCTGCAATCTGTCCGCACGGTGGAGAAGCTGATGTTGCCACGTCAAACCTTGAACGCTGACGAAATTTCGGCGCACTATAAACACTTGCGCGGGCTTCCAGTGGATTCGTACGATGGCCGGCCGGGAATGCTGATCGGGTTGAATAATATTCACTCGTTCGCACCGCAGGAAACGAAGGTCGGCACGATTGCCGATCCGGTGGCAGTCCAGTGCAAGCTTGGCTGGACGGTATACGGACCTCGGGATGCAGAGTCGGCGAGCGCGAGCTGTTTCCTCGGATGCCACCAAGAAGTGACGAATGAGGAGCTGCACGATCTACTCAAAAGCCACTATTCGCTTGAAGAAGCGGTGGTGACTGTGCAGCGGGAGTCGGTTGAGGACCAACGTGCGAGGAAGATTATGGAGGAAACTACACGTCGCGTGGGTGACCGCTTCGAGACCGGACTGCTGTGGAAAACCGACGGTGTCAAGTTCCCGAACAGCTACCCGATGGCTGTAAAGCGGATGAAGCAGCTGGAGAAGAAACTTGAGCGTTCGCAAGAGCTGTACGACAACGTCAAGAAGCAGATTGAAGACTACCAGGCCAAGGGATACGCGCACGAAGCCACCGCGGAGGAACTGAACGGAACAAACAACAACAAAGCGTTCTACCTGCCGCTCAACGTGGTGGTGAACCCGAAGAATCCGGGAAAAGTTCGACTGGTCTGGGATGCGGCCGCGACGGTAGATGGAGTCTCTCTCAACTCGATGCTGGTGAAGGGGCCAGATCTGCTCGTGCCACTGGTGTCGGTGATCTGTGGGTTCCGCGAACGACGGGTTGCTTTCGGCGGGGACATCCGCGAGATGTACCACCAGCTGAAGATTATCTCCGGGGACAAACAAGCACAACGCTTCCTCTTCCGGGACAACATTAACGAAGAGCCGAAAGTGTACGTGATGGACGTCGCTACATTCGGGTCGAAGAGTTCGCCGGCGTCGGCGCAGTACGTCAAGAACCGCAATGCGGAAGAGCATGCCGGTCAGTACCCGGACGCCGTGGCAGCGATCATCAATCGGCACTATGTCGATGACTATTTTGACAGCGTTGACACCGTCGAGGAAGCTGTCAAGCGAGCGAAGCAGGTGAGCCACGTCCACAAACAGGTGGTTTTGAGATCCGCAACTGGGTGTCCAACTCGCCGGAAGTGCTGACTGCTCTGGGCGAAGAGAAGCCGATGAGTCCTGTGCTGCTGAACCAGGACAAGCAAACACCCAGCGAGCGCGTACTCGGCGTGCGGTGGGACCCGGAGCTGGACGAATTCGCCTTCGCCGTGATGCACCGCGAAGAACTGATGAAGTACCTGAAAGAGGAAAAGACCAACCAAACGGATCGTACTGAGCTGCGTGATGGGATTTTTCGATCCGCTCGGCCTGCTGTCGCCGTTCACAATCCACGGGAAGATCATCATCCAACATTTGTGGCGGACCGGCTGCAGATGGGACCAAGACATTGACGACGAAGCCTGGATTCTGTGGAAGCGGTGGACGGCACTGCTGCCGGAAGTCGAAGCGCTTCGGTTCCCACGGAGCTACTTCGGCGATGCGATGTCCACGTCGGTCGAGAGTCTCGAGCTGCACATCTTCAGCGACGCGAGCGAGCTGGCCTATGGTTGTGCGGCGTATCTACGCGCGGTCATCGACGGCCAAGTTCACTGCAGTCTCGTCATGGCGCGATCGAAGGTAGCACCGCTGAAACGACAATCAATTCCACGACTGGAGTTGATGGCGGCGTGCATGGGAGCGCGCATGAGCCAGCAGATCCTTGGAACTCACACGCTGCAGATCGACCGTACCGTTTTCTGGACCGACTCGAGGACCGTCCTTGCGTGGCTGCACGCAGATCCCTACAAGTACAAGCAGTTCGTCGCATTTCGAGTCGGGGAGATTCTGGAGCTGACGAGACTGGACGATTGGAGATGGGTGCCTTCCAAGAAGAACATCGCGGACGTTCTCACGAAGTGGGGACCTGGACCGCCACTGCAGAACGATTCGGAATGGCGGAACGGTCCGGCGATACTGTTCGAGCAGGATGACCACGACTCACCGCCTGAGCAGATCGAGGAGACGAACGAAGACGCACGAGGCGTGGTACTGTTCCACGGGACAGTCAACGTAGAAGCGGTCTCGACGTGGACAAAGCTGGTGAGGGTGACGGCAACGGCGGTACGCTTCATCGAAAATTGTCGTCGCAAAAAAAGACGGCCGTCCAGTACTGACTGCAAAGGCCACGAGTCGCCTAGCCAAGCGGGTCAAAGCGCAGCACGAGACGGATGTCCAACCGCTGCAACAAAACGAGCTGCAGAGGGCCGAGAGGATTCTGTGGAAGCAAGCGCAGTTCGAGAGCTTCCCCCGACGAGATGAGCGTGCTGACGAAGAACCTACAACTGAAGCAGGGTGAGTTGCCAGAGAAGATCGAGCGGTCGAGTCCGCTCTACAAGCTGCTGCCGGTGCTCGACGAGGATGGGGTTCTGCGCGTTCGTGGGAGGCTGGAGAAGAACGAATCGATCCCGTTCGACAAGCGATTCCCGATCATCCTGGGTCGGAAACACGCCGTCACCAAGAAGATCATCCAGCACTACCACGAAAAGTACGGTCACGCGAATCGGGAGACCGTGTTCAACGAGCTGCGTCAGAAGTTTTGGATTCCAAACGCACGGGCCGCGATCCTGGAGGTCGTCAAGGAGTGTGTGTGGTGCAAGGTGAACCGTTGTGTGCCGTTCGTCCCAACAATGGCGCCGCTTCCGGTCGAACGCACTGCAGCAACCATGCGACCGTTCAGCGCGGTGGGCGTCGATTACCTGGGACCGGTCGAAGTCACGGTGGGTCGCCGCAGAGAGAAGCGCTGGATCGCCGTCTTCACGTGCTTAGCGGTCAGGGCGGTGCATCTCGAAGTGGTCCATAGCCTCACCACGCAATCGTGCCTGATGGCCCTCCGGAGGTTCGCGTGCAAACGCGGCGTTCCCGAGAAAGTGTTCTCCGACAACGCTACGTGCTTTTGGGGAGCGGACGCGGCGATGACGAAGGAGATCAACAAGGAGTGCGCGGGGCAGATGACGTCGCCGACCACTTCATGGTCCTTTATCCCACCTGGGACGCCCCACATGGGCGGGGCCTGGGAACGGATGGTGCGATCGGTGAAGGAGGCGTTGCGCGCACTTGACGACGGACGAAAGCTGACCGACGAAATTCTCTCGACATCTTTGGCCGAGGCCGAAGACATGATCAACACTCGGCCGTTGACGTACGTCCCTCAAGATTCCGCTGAAGAAGAAGCCATCACGCCAAACCACTTCCTGCGCGGGACGGTAACGAGCGTGGACCTCAAAGTGGACGAGACGGTGGACACCGCTGCTGCACTGCGAGATGTCTACAAGCGGAGTCAGCAGCTGGCGGGCAAGATGTGGGAGCGGTGGTCGAAGGAATACCTGCCCTCGCTTAACCGGCGCCCGAAGTGGTTCGAGGATCGGAAGCCGCTCGAAGCTGGAGACCTGGTGTTCGTGGTTGACGGCAAGAACCGGAAGAGCTGGGTACGAGGTCGAGTAGAGGAGGTCTTCAAGGGGTCGGACGGACGAGTTCGGCAAGCGGACGTGAGGAGTGCGGACGGGAAGGTCAACAGGAGAGCCGTGGCGAACTTAGCGGTGTTGGAGATAATGGACGGTAAATCCGACGTGCTGGAATGCCCGACGGATGTTACGGGCTGGGGTGTTGCGACCGCCAAGATGGGAACACTGCCGTGCGGTGTGACGGCGACGGTGCAATCGTCCGACACCGTCTTGGCTGTCAACACACGCGCGAACGGGGAACAAGCAAAAACAATGTGCGTGTGTGACACCCAGTCACAACAAACCACGCTGGGCAAGTCACCATTGTGAATTTGATTTGCGAAGAAAACGTTTGTCTGCGAGTGCGGGAAGTTAGTTTCGGATTTATTCGAGTAAATTAGGGAATGTTTACGTAGTGCGTAGTTGAATTTATTGAAAATTACTAGCCGCGATCACCTGTAAGTAGAAAATAAGAAAAATTAGCAGTTGTGGGATGAAAAACTTACACGAAATACTTACCATAGAGTTCGCCTGAGAATCCGAGAAGGACCGTGCCGTGGAGTAAAACAGTGTTTTCTGCTGCAGAACCTGTAAGTAAAAGGGAGAAAAAATGTAAAATTGTTAATCTAAAATTAGAACCACTTACCTGTAGTTTTGCACCTGAATCTGCGCTACCATTCGCACCGTCACTTGGTACAGCCTTGTACCAAAACGATCAAGCGTGAGTTGTACCTAAATTATAAGAAAACAAACATTAATAAAGATTACACACCAATGTAGGAAGAGCGGAAGGAAGGAACGAAGGTCAGGAAGAGGAAGGGGAAGTTGTGAAGGAAAGGAGTCAATCGGGAAAGGAAGACCAATTAAGTAAGTTTAGAACAATTAACCTGTAAACGAAAAAAAACGAAACTATTGGCACTACGCCCCCCGGGGCATGGCCTTCCTCTAACGTGGGATTTCTGCTCCAAACATTCTGCCTGTAAACAAAACCCTAAAATAAAAATACTTACTTCTAGTTTTGAAGCTGTCGCGATACGACTGCTGGACAAAAATTTGGTTCTTTAATTACCACCCGAACAACCCCAAAAATGAGTTTAGAAACATTGGTTGATGAATTACCTTCAGAAAACATGCCAGCATCCAGGTTATTGTACTGAATGGTTTTTATTTATTTTATAAGTTTACTGAAAGGATTTTTTAAGGTTGTTTTCGTCTCAGAATTCATTATTTTGACTGTTTTAAGCTGAATAGTTACTTAAAACAACTTTTTTAAGTAGTTTAAACTTGGATGCTGGATCTGGATGCTAGGTAGCGGTTTTCGAAATTTTGATGCTGGGTTGGGATGCTAGGTATCGGTTTTCGAAATTTGGATGCTGGGTTTAGATGCTAACCAGCCCAAGTAACCGCGAAGCACTAAATAGCAGCATTAAATCAGCATTATATTGGCATTTAATACCAGCAAATAATGCTACAAAACATTTAATCAGCACTTTTCCCTTGAGAAATATTTCAAGTGGCGCACAGTGATGCCGTTTTAATGCTTCGCCGAAAGCTCGAACAAAAACAAACTGCTTTATCGACGTCAAGGCTGGGGGAAAAAAAATAACAGTTGCTCCACTCACACTTAATGGTGGGCCTCCTTTGTTTTTTTTTTCTCCTGTTGCGTTTCATGTGTGAGTGTGACACTTTGATGTTATTCTTACATTTTTCTCATCGATCTCCAGGATGCGCGCCAGCCAACTGATGTCGACGCCAACATTTCAAAAAGCATCATGTACAAACCATGCGTTTTGAGAAAAACGAATTTGAATGTTGAGCATACATTTTTAATTCCCATTTTAATATAAAAGCATATTTTGTTCGTTTTCGTTTTCGTTTTACGGAGCAAGGTGGGGGACGCGGCCTCAAGTCAGTCCAAGTCCGGTTTCTTGTGGAAAAAAAAAGGGTAGTGGCCGAACTAGTATTGCATACCAAATGAACACCACAATTCCCATTTTAATATAAAAGCAAAATAAGATGTTCTAATGATAACAAACGATGAAAAACGTTGCTTTTATTGATACTTGATCACCCAAATTCAATAAAATATTATTTCCGTAATTTTATTTGAGAAAAACAAACATAACTTCTTTTGAAATCACCAACGTCTATATCACCCTGCTGTCATTGAGGGGGACGCTTTGTTATGATTCGTTTTTCTTCGCCGAATGTACATGGCGCTTTGTTCATGTTGCTTTTTTTTCGTCACGAGGTTCATGTAGTCTTTTGTTTGACAGGTTGACAGGGCTATATAAACAGGGACTGCTGATGGCAGAGATTTTGTTTATGTTACTTTATTTAAAATCATGATTAAACAGACTTTACTGAAAAAACTTTTGCTCATTTTTGGTGGAGAGGTAGCTTATTAGGAGAACTTTCAGAATATGCAATAACTCAGAAAGTGTCAAAATGTACATGATGCCTTTTGAAATGTTACCGTCGATGTATTCGGAATTGAGTGTTTGTTTTGAAAGTTTTAATTGATGTGGTTGATGCATCGAACATTAATTAGGACTTTCATTCTGCTGTTTCGAGTTTCCGTTGTGATTTCGTTGGACGGAAATTATCGATTATCACTCAGCAAATTGCGGCCAGCCAGTCAAGTGCAGTACAATTAATTACGGGTTAAAAGGGACAAGCACTGGCTAACGACTAACGGGTACTGCTTTTTTGAGGAGTGCTTGGTCCACGGTTGGCAAAATTTCACAAAGTGTATCAGACTTCCGGAAAGCAGCTTTTTGCTTGTGAGAAAAGTCATTCAATTCACCAGAGAACTTTTGATAATGTACTTTGTGCTATGGGAATATGTTTTGAAAAATTTGACTTTATTACACACTTTATTAAACTTTATTAAAACACTTCAATCAGCGGGAACTGAACCCAGTTCACGCAAAAATAAAACCTGCAAAACTGGGGGAACTGCGCCTTAGCCCGCACGCTTACTAGAACGGTATGACGGGAGAAGGATTAAAGTCAATAAGAGCGTGCCTGGTTGAAATGTTTCCCATATCGATGGGTTACTTGGTTGATAAACATCAAATGCTTTGAAGCACATTTTCAAGGTCGTAAATGGTGATTTAATGCCAGTTATAATAGAGTTATCTACGTGCGCATGTATTGCGTGTACGTACACGAAAAAAAGTGAGGTTAAATTTTGTACCAGCCAGCAAAACAAATGGTGTGCTAGTGTGCGTGAGATCAGGCTTAGATAACTCTATGTTGCAAAGTTTTGGTACTTTGAAGCATTCGCAAAGCTTATTTACTACTTCAAAACATTCCAGAGCTGATTTAGTACTGAATTAATACTTCAATTCAGTGCTTGTGGTTACTTGGGATAAATATAATCTAATGTAGTCTAATATAATCCAGTATTTCTAAGGCATGAAAAAAAGCGAATGAAAAAATTAATCCTGAAAAACAGCAGAAATCTCACATTCAGTGAAATCCTTACAAACTTGACAAACTTGTCTTGCGTTTTTCTTGGCTTATTATTTTTACACTTGAGACGGGGAGTAGATTATACGAACGACAATACACCATGCATATACCAAAGTACATACATATGTCAATGGCCAAAATATTTTTCTATGTTAAATACGTTTATTATTAAGCTAAAAATTGTTCCTTTTCACAGATAGTGCCCTTTTCGCGTTCTGATGATTTTTTTTTCAATATGGATCTTTTTCGATTTGGGTTTTTGCAGGTTTCTGTATATGGATGCAGATTTCTAGATATATCATATGAAGGAACAAACAAATTTGATATCATGAAAGTTGCTCGAACAACTGGAAAAATTAGCAGCAATCCTCCGCATACAAGTAATCCGTATCGTAAAAGCCTATCGAATATTTGTAGGTAATGAAGATATAATAAAAAGCGGTTACGAAGTGATGTAGGTAATTTGTACATGGTCTGGAAGGAAAGTTGAGAAATCGAGAAATCATTTAGGCTATTTTTTTAAAAAAGCTTTTTTAAATGTTTAATTTCGTATTGTATACAGTAAGTAAAATAATGTGGGAGTACGGATTTTTTTTATTTTTAAAGAAAAATACATGACATTAGTACATTCATCGAGGGGGCAAAATATCCTCTTCAAGATCTAATCGATTTGAGTAAATTATTTTTGTACAGTCATATCTTTGACACTTTTTTATAATTTGTCAATAGCCCCGCCCGAGCAGGGCTAAATAACACGGAAATACCAAATTTTGGTATAACTTGGGCAAATAACAGCGACCAAAATGTGCTTTTGGTTGCCAAGTAATAGATGGTAAAACACCAGTCATTGTCATTGTCATTGGTAATGAGTTTGCTGGCAAACTCGGTTTGTACTTGCTCTGTTTGAAACAGGTTTCGTCGGGTTCGCTGAACAATTGTTTGAACCCGTGTTTGAACATTTGTCTTAAACAAAAGGTTTAAGCAATACACGAGCTTTGATTTAGCTATGACGTTATTTTATTCAAATCCATAATATTTTTTGAGACAAAAAAATGTGTTTAGCCGAGAAAATCGTGCAAACCAAACAATTGTTATCACCAGAGTTCAAACCCAAAGCACATGCCGTCAACTCCGTCTAATTTCAGGCATCAAAACACTAGCGCCAATCCGATGCGAACGGGAAAATATTCAAACAATAAGCTTTAAAGCGATGGTGGGAGAGCGAGAGAAAAAAAAATAAAGTTTCAGCGCAGCAAAGAGAAGAAACACAAGAAACGAAAAAGCTCAGAGCCAGCCAAGACCCCTGCACAATCCCCCTTCCCATCCCACGCCTTGTCTTTAACATCAATCCCTTCCCTACTAACCCCGAGTAGGCCGCGGGTAATCGGCTCCCCTCCCACTAACATTTACACACAAGATCCTCTGTAATTATTAAGTCAAATGTAATTAGAAAAGCCGACTCGGTCCTAACTAGGTCCCAGTACCGAAAAGGACCTAATAAAAATAATTTTATGAAAAAAAAAAACGAAATAGCTTGTTGCTGCACTGCTTTTCGCACCACCTCACGAGATGGATGTATTTTGTTGTGCGTAGCGCTTTTTGTTTTGAATTTTTATTTGAAGCAAATCAATCAGTTAGCGAACATTTTAGTTGTTTTTCGATTGTGTAGTGATACGTATTGATCTGCATTGTTTTGACTGTAATAAATGAATCAATTTGTGACTTGAGAATATAATTTTAAGTGATAACTTATTTTGTAAGAAAACCCTCGTGATTATATTTGCTTTGATGCTTTGAGACAGTCCAAAATATTGATTTAAATATCGATAAAAATACAAATATTGCCTCGAATATTGCCGTAACACCCGTCTGATCTGTGTCCGATTGTTGTCCAATCCGGTCTTACCGGATCACCTGAAAATAATTTTGATTGTAAACCTATCAATTAACTCGTATCTTAGGAAGGGAAATCATTGAGAACTTAACTTGCCGGTCGTAAGCCCGGGTAAAGGAGGAACGTTGAGATGGAGGCTGTTCTCTGCCTCCATCTTGTAAAACAAATAGTACGGAGAACCTGTTGGAGGCCCGGATAAAAAATTACCATTTGATTACCATATTGGATCATACAATGACACTTTGAGAAATGGTAACTATTTGTGAAATCGTTTTTCAATTTCCCAAAATTAAAATTTAACTATATTAAACTATTTGTGAACTGTTTGATTTAAGGTTACTTTTTGCCAAATAGTACTTAACACATTTATTTACCATACAACAAACAGTTTTTGACGAAAATAGTACTGAGTTTTTAAAGTTACCATTGCTAACCACCCTTATGCCAGATGGTTAAACCATTTGTGAGATAGTAAAAATTCATGCCAACCATATAAATACCATTTTTAAAATAGTAGTCAAACATTTTTGGAAATGGTGGGACTGGGCCATTCGGCAGAAAATTATTCGGCAGAATGACATTCGGCGGAAAGCCGAACGGCAGAAAAACAATCGGCGGAATGGGTCATTCGGCAGAAAAGGTCATTCGGCAGAAAATACGTTTGGCAGAAAAGCTTGTTCGGCAGAAAATCAATTGGCAGAATGTCATTAGGCGGAATGGTACAAATGGCAGAATAACTCGTTAGGCCGAATAAGTCGTTTGGCAGAATGTCGTTGAGCGGAATAGTACAAATGGCAGAATAACTCATTGGGCCGAATAAGTCGTTCAGCAGAAAACCATTCAGCAGAAAGCTTTGTTTGGCAGGATCTCTTCTTAGTTGGAAACGTTCGAAAACAATACACAAAACAATAATGAGTTAAAAAATCTATTTGTTTAGACTCAAAATCAAAGTACAAAAAGATCACATTTTCGCGGTACTTTTGTACACCTTGCTGAGTCCGTCCATCGTTTGTCGTCCGTGCAACCGTACGACGTCAAAATTCAAAATATCAATATTTTTCGACATTGTTAAGCGGTTTTCTAGCGACGACGCACGGTTTTGTTATTCAGGACCATTGTGGTGTGCTGTAATTTCGGTTTTCAGGTCAATCATACAAAACAAATAACTTGTTCGAGCTTCAGCATTATCTTGGCGTTTCTCTATTGCGTGATTTCTACTCGAAACTAGGTGTCCACAGGTTTGAAACGGTAAAGGTGAGAACAAGATTATTCGTTTGACGCAGTGGTGGACGCAGCACTTTGCGCCAGTTCGATTTTTCTGTGATCTGTCAGTTGAACAATCTACAGAGCATACTATGTTCAATGGTCGATGACAGGCAGGCTATGATGACAGCCGCAAAGTTCTGCGTCCATCACTGCGTCGAACGGATAATCTGGTTCTTAGCTTGAGGTGAAGCCGTTGATCATTTTCGAAGAAAATTGATCATCATCATTATAAAATACAAGCCTTACCCGACAAACTTCGTTCTGCTTTTTTCGTTTTTGACGTTTTTGCTTTTTGCTAATTCAGCCTCCTGTGATCAAAATTTGAGTTTACGTACATTTTTCCATACAATCTGCAGATGCTCCGGAATCGCTCCAAGAGTGGCCAAAGTGGAATTTTTTAGCATATAAACCTTCCTTGGGCTTACACCAACCTAACGCAACAAAAAGCACCTCGATCCGACACTCCGTATTGAACTGATTCGCGTTCGAACAAAACCGTCGAATTTTTTTTATATATATAGATTCTGTATTAAATTCAATTTAACGAATTTCAGCACCAAAAGGAATCAGCATGCGCCGGTTATTACCTTCTTGAAGCCACTGAAAGAATTTTTGATCTAAATCAAATGTGCTTCAAAATTTATAAAATTTTGTGGCACAGTCATTGACGTCCTACTTGGCAGTCATTGATTAATGACGATTTCCATAAATTTTCAAGGAATGGGATAATCGTTACCAAAAAGAATCAGCATGTGTAGGGCACTATTCTAAACAACTTGTTGGAGGAATTTTGTCAAAATAATGAAAGCGACGCAAAATTTATATCTTTGAACGAAAAATCATGACAATGATGGAAGTCTTCACGTTAAGATAATCCAAACCTCTCTTTACAATTATTTATCGCTGTCGTGCTGTTTTGTCGTACGTCGTATTTGACGTTCCGAGAAAACGAGTTTTAAAGTTTGATCTTGAATAAACAAAAACGAGAGCACGCAATGTAAACAATAACAATTACGTTATGTTTAGTTGACCATTCTGTGCATTGCCCCGAAGTTTGGCTGAATTTGGTTGCCGGAGTCCCGAAATATAATTGAAAAGGTTTACGGTAGTCGAGCTCGTATCTGTGTCAAACGCTTTCTGACCTGAAATCCCTTTGGCCAATTGGGTCCTAAAATGAAGTTTAAATTTGTGATATTATTGGTCATAACGATAAAGCTTATTTTTCTGAGTACAACGACCGCAAAGGATTTAAAATGGATTTTTAATTCAATTTTAAAAAAAACCCTTGAAAATGATATTATATATTAAAAAAACAAAATTTTCGTTTTACTTGCTACTGGGACTGATAAGCCGAGAACTAAATTTGAGAATTGATCCACCAGTTAAAACATTAACTTCACGGTCCTTCTTGACAGGAAAGGTCCTACTTGACAGCCCGTTCCAAGGGGACCATACTTGAGCCATCGAAAAAATTTTGTCTTGTCAATATTTGTTTGCATTAAAATGAAAAAAGTGATCACAAATGGTTTTTATCGTGTTTTTACAGTTGTTCATAAAAATTTACATAGGGCTTTAGTACCCGATTGTCGCACTTACATCAAATTTCAGGCTGTGTCGAGATAGCACGACAAGTTTGAAACTTCTTTCATATGGAAAATGACAAAAATGCACGAAGTTTTTTTTTGGTTTTTGTGGAATATCTCAGTATTTAAAACGAATTTTAGGGGTCTGTTTCTATAATGGTACGTTCGTTTGAGGGCTAGTTTCGCACTGAGTGCCGCACTCAGAGCTGTCAAAGTGTTTGTTTGAAGAAACTCGCGCTAGTGCCGCAAGAGTTTCACCGCCATCTTGGAACTGAAACTCTAGTGCTTTTCAATATATTTTTCAGTTTCATGCGAGTTCCACGCACACTGACAAATGACGTTCGATTGAACCAAAACTGGCACCGACGAGTGCGTCACTCAGTGCCGCACCGGCTCTTTAAACGAACGTACCATATGTTTACAATAAACTAGCGCTCCTATTCCGTGTACGTATCGGTTGTTGCGTTTGACACGGAATACGTAATCGATTCGAATTGAATTCCGTTTCAGAATTCCGATTGATTGACTGGGAATAATTTTCACTTGTACTGCACAAAATTTCACAATTCTAATGATAATGGCAAACACGACAATGTAGGTTAGGTAGAGTAGTCATCAATGAGACACGGGGAACAATGATAAAATGGCTCTCACAAGTAGTAGTTTCAACCAAACAGGCTCATATTTTGGGGAAAGGTGTGTCTACACGATACACGTCTGCCATAATAGTGGCTTTGGTTATGGAAGCTTCCTTGAAAAGTTATTCATTAATGTTTGATTCTGGGGTGTAAAAGTAAATTATGGACAAAAATTAGTTTTTCGCTCATAGGCAGCCGTAAACACCAAAACTAACATTTCTCCAGATTTTTTTTTGACGTTTCATAGGGAATGAGTTGGGCTACAATGTCCTTTCATTTGGTTTGGCCAAAATTAAGAATATACCGAGAATCCAGGGCTACCTTATTGTTTCTCACTCCTTTCAGCCCATGGGTAACAATGAGACACTTTGATTTTTCTTCTTTTCAAAATCTATGTAACTAGGGCGATAAAAATCATGGATTTAGCTCAATACTGTTCATTGGTGAAAATCTACTCTTCAATCTGAACAAGAATAGCCGTTTTAAAAAGCTTGAAAGATTAGTTTTTGCTCTTTCTTGTGCTTTGGTTTTTAAATGTATCAAAATTTTTAATCCAGTGTGATTCAAATTAAATAAGTCTCTTATAAATACATATTTTTATTTTTTATATGACATGACCAGAAAAGCTTCAACAATTTTTAAAATGTCTAAAACAACAAATAAAAAAACAGCAGATAAAATCATAACAAACAATATTTTACAAATTATCTTAATGTCCCTACCGCCAACTGGAGAAAATCTGAAGTACAAACTGAATAAGTACACGAGATTTCAGAGCAATTAATTTGGAGATCGGTGTACTAATTGTTTTGTTCTGTTTCTGTTTTAACCGAAATCAATCAGAAAAATCAAAACATTATGCAAAAATAAACTAAAACAGCTGTTCTGATTCGATACATTCGTCTTTGTTGCCAAAGATGTTTCATAAAAAAATATTTAAAATTACTTTTTTTCAATTTAAATTCATGAATATAAAAGTGAAGCGAAAATATTTCAAGCGCTAAACAATTTACGGCAATTTACGGATCTGACAATTATTCTCTATTAGTAAAATTATGCTTAATATTTTATTTTTATTTTTTAATCGTTGTTCATCTATTCCACAACAAAATCTGAATTTCCAGACCAAAATTTGATATTTTTACCGATTTCGGGGATTCCCGGGATAAAATATAAAATCCGGGATTCGGAAATTCCCGGTTTTGGAAAAATCCTGGAGTTTTGTCCCGGGAATTCCAGGATGGACGCACTATATGTAACTTTTCAAAATATTAATTGAAAGTGATTTTTGGCAAATTTATTGAGTTTTAACTCCATTTAACAAAAATATAAAGTTTTTTGGTATAAATATATGGATTTTACAAAATTCTAATACTTTTGGTATAACTTTTGTTAATTTAAGTTTCAAGTTGGTAAAATTGTTTTAAAATAATTAAGGCAAGTTACCTGCAACGGAACAATACTAAAACATGACATTTTATTAGAAAATAATTGATTTTCGTAGAGTGTCTCATTGTTCCTGCCAAGTGCGTCTATAATGAGACAGTTGAATAACTCGGGCTGTAGACGTAATACCGATGTCATATTTTGGTCAATGTTGGTACACATTAAAAGAAAGTACTGTATGTAAAAAAAATATTTACACCCCTTGGGCACTATACACATTTTGTGATGAAACATATAAACAATTAAAAGTTTGTCAAAAACCTAGTACTACGTTTTATTCAGAAACTCATGCCGAACATTTTGCTATAAAAAGCTCATGAAAAGATGATTTCCATAAAAAGAAATAAAAAAAGGTGCAACAAAAGTTTGTAGGGGAGAGTGGGGAGACTTGATCCCCGGGGACACTTGATCCCAAGCCTGTATCTCGTCAGCATGTGGGTAAAACAATTGGCTTTGTTCTAGAAAGTTGTGTGAAATCAACTAAAACTCATTGTAGAAAACAAAGAAAAAAAATTAAAAAAATGTTTAGATTGAGTTACACACATTTTTCTAAAAGTGCTGCAAAAACTTCCAAGAGATCTTTTTCTTTGTTTTGATAAGTTTAGAAAACACTAAAGTGCGTTTAAGGAGACTTGATCCCTGCATTTTTACAGTCACTGGAATCAGCCTCAAGATTAAATAATTGGGCTGGGTTTTCGTACATAGTTTCCTTCAGTATAGTTGAACATAACTTACTGCTGTTTGAACCATTTTTCAAAAGTTTTGTAAACAAAATTACCAGCTTTTGTAAACATGCTCAATTTTGGTCTAAAAAAGAAAATTTTAAGTTTTTAAATATTTTGCATGCTAAACTTGTTATATTTTGAAAACAAACGTACAGGTTTAATGTGAAATTGCTGTAACTTATAGAAAATTAAAAGATTGGATGAATAAGAAACATTTTGCTTAAGATTTCTTCAAAATGTTGAATAGGGGATCAAATTACTCCCAACATTTTGAAAATGGCGGTTTAATATATTTTTTTAAAACGCTTGGCATGATTCGAAGAGTTTATCTGATGAAATACCCTTATTAGCCAAACATAGTTGTATGTTTAAGCTTTCAATTCTTGCAAAAGTTCATAGTTTTGTGAGAAATTGGCAGAGTTATGTGCGATACAAAAAAGGGATCAAGTCTCCCACTCTCCCCTACACCTTTCGAAAAATTAACATAAATAAAATTATTTGTTGATAAATCACCATAATTCCAGTCTCCCAACTCCAAATAGGCATCCTTGACTGATTAACAAAATAATTTGGTTTGAATATCAAGTTTACTACTTACTTAGTATGAAAGTTTAAATAACTCTGGAAATTCTATATAAAACTTATCTAAACTTAGTTTTGCAAACATTTAATTTAACTGAACGTCAATATATTACCATAGAATTGCTAATTGTGGGTATAACACCGTTTTGGGAGTCTTTGTATCGATAGAATAGATTTTTCGTTGGAATTTCGTTTAAACCCGAAATTTCGTCGTCGGAAAATCCGCCGGCATCCGAACCGGTCCACGATTCACAAGTCAATCTCTGTGGCATTGGAAAGGGCATACAATTTCCGATCTTTTGATACCCATACATCAAGGTTTTCTATAAAACCCACGTTTTTAAATACTTAAGCAAAAACGTTGTTATGGTTTCGTTTGAGCAATCTGCCAAAAATGTATGGACTTTCGTAATTTTTTTTCTAGTGGATCAAACTGGGCAAAAAGCCCAGGTATTTAAAAACGTGGGTTTTATAGAAAACATTGATGTATGGGCAGCAAAAGATCGGAAATTTTATGCCCTTTAAAGATTTGTCTGGTCACGCCTGCCGTCGGACGGGAAATTGAATGTTGGCCCCCGTCGGACCTACAGGTTAAGTCGTAAGCTCAGTCCAGGTTGTCTCACTGGGTTCTGTCTCGATAAAGTTGCTGGTAGGAAGTTAGACAAAAATGATTTTGTCTGCCAAATAATATTCTGCCTTATGATATATTCTGCTTAATGATCTTTTCTGCCATTTGTTTGTCTGCCTTCTGTACTTTTCTGCCATATGAACCTTTCTGCCTTATGTGCTTTTCTGCCAATCGACGTTCCGCCAAATGACCCTGTCTGCCATTTGACCTTTTCTGCCGAACATTTTTCTGCCATTCGTACTTTTCCGCCGAATGTACTTTCTGCCGAATGTTTGTCTGCCGAATGACCTTTTCTGCCTTCTGGTTGTCTGCCGAACGTCATTCCGCCGACCGTCATTCTGCCGAATGGCCCAGTCCCGCGTCTTTTTCAGGGGGGTAGTATTTTTTTGAGAAATAGCAAGAAAACTGTCATATACATATGAAAGTGTGGAACATCCCCGTTCATTTGCGGGGCGAACGAAAATCTTTGGTCGGGAAAAATCAAAGTTATCCTCATTTGAAGTTTTTGAACTTTTTTCCAAATTTCGTCTATTTCAATTTAGTATTGTTATAAGTCTACATGGGCATGATTTATGGTTCAGATCATATGATTTCTTATGCACCCAAAACTGGCAGCGCTAGTCTGAGAGAATGATGGTCTCGAGTCGAGAGAATAGTGGTACCATTCACGGACGCAGAGAACACAGCTCGAGATGGGCGATAGAACTATTCTCTCGAGGTTCATTTGCAAAAAAAGTTCATCCGTCAAACAAAAAACCAAAAGTGTCGACAACGGGAATCGAACCAGAGACCTTTGACAAACCAATCCAATGACTTAGCTGCCTCGGCCACCACAGCTTGTGACCAAGGAGTAGTCAGAAGTCGATGTATGACACTTGTTGGAGATTTATTGATTCAACTAACGAATGAACTCATTTGTTATGATGGTGTGAGTTGGTACCATTATTCTATCGATTTTGGCACTGAGCCCTCAATAAATTTTGAGAGAACGATTATCTCGATTCTGAATTTTGGGTGTGGGAATGATGCAAGGAACATTTTTCCTGAAGCACGCAAAGTGATTGAAAATAAGGGAAAAGTTATAAAGGTTTTGTTGGAAATTTGGGAGATTTTCTGATAAAATTGCACACCTCTTTCCCAAAAACCGCAATGTTTTTGATATTCAGATCATTATTTTGATTAATTCTTTTTAAAAATGTTTCTGGGCCCATTGAGTATGTAAATCACTACAGAAAAGTGTAATTGGTTGGGTTTATGCTCAACTGTAAGCCACTTTTATGAATTTTGGATTTCAACCGAATCAACATATTTTTGTTTGTTTTTGTTATAAAATGTACCGTTTCCATTAGATTTTCACATTTGTATTAGTCTTATTAAACCTCACAAGAGATCTCGTACTTATATTGAGGTCAGGTGATAATATTGTAAATCAAAATCAAATCAAACCATCCACATTAACGACCCCAGGTCTTTGTGGTCTCTATTGCAAGTTTCTGCTCGAACCTAGGAGTCCGAAGGCTTGAATGGGGAGAGCACCCAAACCTCTTTCTACTCCAAGGAACCTTCTACCCCAGTGTTTGAACAGACGACCTTTGGATTGCGGGTCCAACCGCCGCCAGCGATTCCACCGGAGTAGGCTTGGTTTGGTGTGTTGTTTGTACTTATGGCATAGGGACGTGGCGTTACATCGTGCTGCCACCTGGTTTTTTTAAGCGCAAGAGTGGAAAAGTGCTGAGTCATCGTCTAAAAATAGACGGCGTCCTATCTCGCCCAGCAAAATGAAGTCGATAAAGTAGACGGTTTCGATGAGAAAAAGTGGAAAACGTGGTCTAAAAATAGCGACGCCATCCCCCTATGGAGACGACTCCTACACCTGGAATAACTTAACGGCCTAACAACAACCAAGGCCGGGACCGACGTTTTACTTCCTCATCCGATGGAAGGTTGGAGCAGATGGGAATCGAACCCAGAATCATCTGCTTACAAAGCGGACAGCGTAACCATTCGGCCACGCACTGCCACTGTGATCAATTATTTGTGTGTTTTTTAGCAAAACAATTTAATTGTTGTATTGTTCGTTGTTTCAAATTTGGATGCCAGACTTGTTTAGTATGTTAAGCTCAATTATTTGAGATTAAATTAATAGATTTACATACATTTAAACTTTTTAATGATTTTTACGCAATATTTATGTTATTACCAATAATTGCAAGTTCAACTCTGTAGTTTCAATACAAATAATATAGCCCAAATGGAAATACAAATTAACAAAAGGCATAGAAATAGAAACCCTGTGATTGTATTTACACTGCATGTCTCAATTAGATACAAAACATATCATGTGGACCATGTACTCACAAAAAAAAGTGAAAATTTAATGTAAACGGTACATTTTATAACCAAAACACACAAAAATATGTTGATTCGGTGAAATCCAAAATTCATGAGTGTGACATACAGTTGAGCTTAAACCCAACCAATTACACTTTTCTGTAGTGATTTATATACTCAATGGGTCCAGAAACATTTCTCAAAAAAGAATTCATCGAAATAATGATCTGAATATCAAAAACATTGTGGTTTTTGGGAAAGGGGTGTGCAATTTTATCAGAAAATCTCCCAAATTTTCAATAAAACCTTTATAACTTTTTTCACTGATGTTACTTCAGCAGGGAAACGTTAGCAGGGAAAATTTTAGTTCTCGTATTGGCCACCAGGTGGCGTCATTGAATTTCACTTTCCCTGCTCACTTCACATCGTCAGCAGGGAAAAAAATGTGAAGATAGCAGGGAAAGTGAAATTTCCCTGCTAACGTAAACAAGATTTTTTGAACTATAATGTGTATCGTAAATGCAATCTTTTCAACAATATATTTACTTTGATGTATTTAAATTATTTTTTTACGTATTGCAATGCCTTCAAATCTGAACAAATATTTTCCCTGCTAACGTAACAGTTACTGAGCCAGAAGAAAATTTTAAAGTAATGGTCATGGAGAAATAGGCATTTTCAAACCAAAATAATAATTTAAGATAAAATTTTCAATCAATTTTTTATACAAAGGTACTCAAATATTTTTAAATGATTCCTGTTCTTCAAGTGCTCAGCAGCGAATTCTATCATTGGGGCGTGGCTTATTATTGTGATGAGCATTTTCCTTGCTAACTTCACAGTTACCAAGCGTTTTGTTTTTTTTTTGTACAAGCTAAGGTCCATGTAAAACTATTTAAAAAATAAATGAGTAGGTATCTAATTAATTTTACTCTAGCACATTTTACTACCTTTTCATAAAAGTACGACTGTAATGTAAAATCAAATGAATATTTTGTTTTGAAAAACAATATCTAATATCAAATCTTTTCTGAATGGATAACTCTTAAAGATTTGGATTTCCTTGCAAATATTTCCAGTTTACCATTAACCGCTTATGAGAGCGTTATTTTAAAGAAATTACTTCAGCAGGGAAAACGTAGACCACACCCGCAAACGATCCAAAACGTCGTCAGCAGGGCAAATGGCAAATATTATTTTGTAAGCAATATATTTATCTAATTGCAAAAACATACATACAATATATTTATCTAATTGCAAAAAAACATGAAGGCCCTTGTGAAAGCCACAAAAATTTATCATGCCCCAATATGTTTTGAAAACATAATAAAAAATAGGCAGATTTTTTCCCTGCTGACTTCACTTTTTTTCACTGCTAACAACGTTGTGGGGGCGTGGCCTACGCTTTCCCTGCTGAAGTAACACTTGGCCCAGTAAACTGTTACGTTAGCAGGGAAAAGATTTTTGAATTCTTTGGAACATCAGTTTGAAAAAAAATCAATTCTGGAATTCGCAAGCAGGGTGGTTTTGTCCGTGACTTCAGTTGAAAGAATCAATTATGAGACACGGATTTAACTTTCGAAAAAAATCATATTTTTTCAAATAATTCAGATGGATGTCGCTAGCAGTTTTGGCCAAATATTCCTTAGTTTTTATAAAATTGCTCTAAAAAAGATCAGATTTTAAAATCATAAATATTGATCAAAACACAACAATACAACAAAAAAGACAGTTAAACACATTAATAGTTAATTTTAATAAAATAATTACAATTATTGATCCTTGCACTGTAACTTGGTTTTGGCCCGCACTTTTCTCTCGCACTTTTGACAACAAGATTTCCAAAAACTTGGCAACCATCAGTTGTTTATTTACATTTCTAGTCGCAGTTTCCTCCAAATTGGACATTCGCACTTTGAAATTGCGATTGACAGGTGAGCAACATTGGCTCGCTTTGGTCATTTTTTGAGAATATTTAAATTTCCCAAGCCAGTTTGACAAGTCGCAATAGTGCGATCGAAACCAATAATTTAGTGCGAAGTCTAAGTTAGTGAGAATTGCGCAATAACGAAACGATTTTTTTTTATTTTTGCTGCTTACGTTAGTAGCATTTTTTGTTTTTGTTTTCTAAATGAGAAAAATTTAATTATTTGAACAATTTCCTGCTGATTTTCAATGCAATTTAATCTCAGGTTTTTTTTAAACTAGTCCAATTTTCGACATAAAATGGAGATAAAAATGACTAAAATGTATACTTTTTCAAACTTTTATCAATGTTATGTTCACTGATAAACTGAGAACTGATTCCATCAAATAAATCATGAAAATGTTGGCAATTGTTAATTAGACGATCAAAAATATTAAAATTGAGTCAAAATGGTTGGGCAGGCCTGATTTAGCGGATGGGGGAGTAGCTTTATTATCGGATGTATATTTTTCATATAACATGTAACAGTTACTGAACCAGAAATAAACTTAAATGTCAGAGAATGACAAAGGTATTTTTCAAACAAAATATTTATTTGACCTTACATTACAATCGTACTTTTATGAAAAGGTAGTAAAAAATGTTAGTGTAAAATAAACATTTGAATAACAGGAATTACTTGAAAATATTTTACACCAAAATATTTGAGTACCTTTGTATAAAAGTTTGATTGAAAATTTTAACTTAAATTATTATTTTGGTTTGAAAATGCCTATTTCTGTGATCCATGACCATTACTTTAAAATTTTCTTCTGGCTCAGTTACTGTTACGTTAGCAGGGAAAATATTTGTTCAGATTTGAAGGCATTACAATACGTAAAAAAACAATTTAAATACATCAAAGTAAATATATTGTTGAAAAGTTTGCATTTACGATACACATTATAGTTCAAAAAATCTTGTTTACGTTAGCAGGGAAATTTCACTTTCCCTGCTGTCTTCACATTTTTTTCCCTGCTGACGATGTGAAGTGAGCAGGGAAAGTGAAATTCAATGACGCCACCTGGTGGCCAATACGAGAACTAAAATATTCCCTGCTAACGTTTCCCTGCTGAAGTAATATCAGTCTTTTTTCCCTTATTTTCAATCACTTTGCGTGCTTCAGGAAAAATGTTCCTTGCATCATTTCCCATAAGAAATCATATGATCTGAACCATAAATCATGCCCATGTAGACTTATAACAATACTAAATTGAAATAGACGAAATTTGGCCCCATAGGAAAAAAGTTCAAAAGCTTCAAATGAGGATAACTTTGATTTTTCCCGACCAAAGATTTTCGTTCGCCCCGCAAATGAACGGGGATGTTCCACACTTTCATATGTATATGACAGTTTTCTTGCTATTTCTCAAAAAATACTACCCCCCTGAAAAAGACGCCGTGCCCAATCTACAGTGTCACGCGACCCGTGCCAAGAGATGTATGCCTGGGGGGGTCTTTAACATTGATTCCAGGTCTTAACGGAGCCTGTGCGGCACCGGGGCACCCCGCACAGTATCTTGCTCCATCTGTTCCATGCAGGCTCTAGATCGGATGTTTAATTTTCCTTGCAGTTTAGTGAAATCAGTATGATGAATGAATTAGACCCAAAACGGAGTGCCAACTGCTCCCAATTGGAAAAGACTGAGGAGAAGGAAGAAGTGAAGAAAGGAAAAGAGAGTGCAGTAATAGAGGAGAAGATCGAGAACATGGAGTGTGGGGGGGGTTGATGACGGGGATGGAGACGATCTGGAGGACCAGCTCGGCGACTTGGGCCTTGACGGAGGCTCGTCGGTTTCTTCATCCGTTCTTGACTCACCCCAACGATCTATGGAGGTGGATGCACCTGAGGACCAAAGTGCTGGTCCTGGGATCCCACCAGGTGACAACGATTCGTTGCATTCTTCGGGGGACACTTCGGGGAGCGTGACGCCTACTCCAGTTGATCCAGCCGGAAGCAACAGGAAGCGCAGGAAGCCAGGCAAACCGAAGATGACCAACGCACAACTTCGCCGAATGGACTACTTTGTCCGGAACGGACATCCGCCCAAGGAAGCGCGTGAACTTGCACTAGTGCCGGTAGAACAAAACTACCTCAACAAGCGCCAACGATCGAAGGATGAACCTTCGCCAGCAGCGGTCAAGGTAAGGGACCCGATAAGAAACGGATTAGAAACCGTGGATCTGAAGGACCCGCACCAACACCGGCTGCCCAAGCCGGGATGATCTCCTACAAGGAAGTGGCTGAAGCGATCCATGTCGCTGTCATTCCACTAGGATACCCCGCCAAAACGTTAACTACGGAAGAGCTGAAAGCTATCCGCACGCAACTACTGGACCTGATTATCAAGCTGGAGACACCCGTCGTCAGACCGAAATACAGGAACTGCACTTTCAAATACGGTTATCTCATCCTCGCTTGCGCTGATGAGGCGACCGCTGGCTGGACAAAGAGGTGGTGAACAAGCTTCAGCCATGGGAAGGTGCGGAGCTCGTTCCTGTAAACCTTGCTGACCTGCCAAAACAAGTCCTATTCTTGGGATATTTCCAAGACAGTCTGCAGTACACCAGTGAGGACATTATAAGACTTGTCCAGAACCAAAACGATGACTTCCGCACTGAGCAGTGGAAGGTCGCTCGTAGAACGGAACACTCGAAGACCATCGAACTGCTGATCGAGATGGACGAGAAATCCGCGGAACAAGTAGCAGCGCAGCACTTCCAACTGAACTACACGTTTGGTAAGGCACGTCTGCGGAAAGTTACGGGATCAACGGCCAACTCCGACCAGAAAAATTCTGCTACCTTGACAGGGAAGGTTCAAACGGAACATGTTCTGCAAGTCAAAATACGGAGAGGAAGGTTCTATCGGGCGCTCAACCGAGCTGCTCGCAACCACTTGACCGGATTGACGTTAACGCGAAGCCAGGGACGGTTCTGCAAAAGTCTGAGTCTGAATCCAAGCAACAACCACTTGGAAGTAGTCGCAAGACGAAACCATGGAAGGTTCCGCAAGGTGCAAGCTCAAACAAGAAGCTCCAACCACCTGGTTCTAGCAAAAACAAACAGAGCAATCTGCAAGGTGTTGGTCGTGGCCCCGTAACTGGCCGCATTCAGCCACTGGAATCTGCCATCGCGGGAGCATCCAAGAAACACGGCTCTACAGCTGCGGGTAACTGCCGCCCAAAACCCGGGCCACTAGCGGGTCCGGCAACTGGCAGTTCCTCATCCCAATAATGAGCAGCATTCGCTGCTTGCAAGTGAATCTCCATCACGCGAAGGGCGCCTCCAGTGTCCTAAGCCGGAGATTCACCAAAGAGCAAATAACTATTGCTCTACTACAAGAACCGTGGGTTAACAACAAGAAGATTCTTGGATAACCACCACAAAACAGTAAGTTAATCTACTGCAACACTCAGTCTAAGCCCAGGACTGCCATTCTGTTGCGCTGTGGTATTAAATATACTCCCATTACAGAATTCATCCAGCGAGACACCGTTGCAATCACGGTAGAAGTCCCCACAGCCACGGGAAAACAGGAGCTGATAATTGCGTCGGCTTACTTCCCTGGTGACCAGGACGACGTACCGCCACTTGAAACCACAGCTTTCGTGAGATACTGCAGAGACGTCAACAAACCATTTCTAATTGGATGCGACGCCAACGCACATCACACGATCTGGAGCAGCACGGACATAAATAAAAGAGGTGAGTGCCTTCTTGAATACCTTTCGTCAAACGATGTCAATGTATGCAACGAGGGAGACAAACCTACTTTTATCAACGCTATTCGACAAGAGGTACTGGATCTCACCTTGTGTAGTTCCTCAATCTCCGAAAAGTTAAAAACTGGCACGTTTCGGACGAGCCCAGCCTATCTGACCACAGGCACATTGTCTTCAACATCGAAGCCAAGGCGCTGGAAACTGAGGAATATAGAATTCCCGCTAAAACGGACTGGAATGCCTTCAAGGAACACCTGCAAGGTACGCGAATGCCGATCAATCCAAAAATTCGGACTCCTATGGAACTGGAAACTGAAGCGGAAAATCTTCAGGGAAGGATCATAGAGGCGTTCAACGCAAGCTGTCCGTTGAAAAAAAAGGAGGGTGTGCCGTGACGTTCCCTGGTGTAGCGAAAAGCTGGCAGATCTTCGCAAAGAAGCAAGACGCTTGTTCAACAGGGCTAAACTCTCGGGAAACTGGGATGCCCATAGAGCAGCTCTCACCAAATACAACGCTGAGTTGCGGAATGCTAAGAAAGAATCGAAAAAAAAGATTCTGTGAAAGCATTGCGACAATGCCCGTAGCTACCCGACTACAAAAGGCGCTGTCCAAAGATCATACTAACGGTCTTGGGCAATTAAGAACGGAAGACGGAAGTCTCACGAAAACAAACAAGGATACTCTGGACGTGCTTACGTCCACTCATTTTCCTGGATCATCAACTAAGGATGAAGCAGTTACCAACAGACCAGTGGACTTCAACGTGCGAAGAAGCGTTCCGGTAGAGGCAATCCATCTTGCTCGACGTATGTTCACAAGTACGTCGATCAAGTGGGCTCTCCATGCTTTTGAGCCCCTGAAATCTCCTGGACCCGACGGTATACTTTCCATCTTCTTACAAAAAGCGGGCGACATCATCTTGCCCGAAATGATCACAATATTTCGCTCTAGCTATATTCTAGGATACATCCCGGAAAGCTGGTGCAAGGTTAAGGTGATCTTCTTACCAAAGGCTGGCAAACCTGACAAGACTTTGCCTAAAGCCTTCAGACCCATAAGTCTGACATCCACGCTGTTAAAACTTATGGAAAAAATCACGGATAATTATATCCGTACGGAGTTCCTGAAAAACTCTCCGCTGCACAGGCATCAACATGCTTACCAATCGGGTAAATCTACGGAATCCGCGTTACATCATCTGGTGGCGCTTGTTGAAAAATTACTTAGGCATCAAGAAACGGTTCTAGGGGCGTTTCTGGACATTGAGGAGCTTTCAACAACACATCGTACGGATCAATCAAAACGGCACTTCTCAACAGAGGAATAGACGCTACAACCACGAACTGGATAGAAACCATGCTTAAGAGCAGGGAAATTTCTGCATCGCTAGGAGATACAACTGTAGTCGTGAAAGCGGCCAAAGGATGTCCGCAAGGAGGGGTACTCTCACCCTTGCTTTGGTCGCTAGTAGTAGATACACTTCTACAAAATCTCTCCGAACTACACAGAAAAAAATATGTAAATTTCCACGTCATGTAAATTGTGTTTTCAATGTAAACTTCCCACATGTAAAATTTAAATCGAATGTAAAACGTTAAATCTGATGTATTTAACAATAATGTAAAATCTAATTGAATGTAATTGTTAAATTTAATGTAAATCTATCTGATCTGACGATTTTTATGTTTACGAAAGTCGTGTAAAATTTAAATCCAATGTAAAAAAATACTTGATGTATTTTTTGAACCATGTAAATGCTCGATCATATTGAAATGACAGCTGACCAAAACAAATCAGTTTATTTGTTGTTAAAGTGCGTTTCCGGAGGCAAATGCCGGATCAGCAGCTCATGTCGGTGCCCTCGATATGACAGGACGGAGATGGAAGGGGGATCATCCTAAGTAAGTTTTGCCAGCAGGATGTCCTTGTGGCTCGTTTGGTGTAGATCTCGCATAAGTTGATATCTTCAAAAAGGCTGGCCAGGTTTGCTGGGTTCCGGTCATGTCCCCATGGCCGACTAGGACCGCAGATCGGCTTTGCAGTTCTGTTCGAGTGGTTTGAGTCCACGTTTAACCGCTCGAAACGACAACTAGCGTTCAGAAACTTCGTTTACTTATCTTACGGGAAGAGATCATTCGTACTGGTCCCTGGTCCGGTGGATTAACAGCAGTCTTGTTGGTGTTGCAACTGGTAAGCCACCACAATATTTCGTTGCACTTTGCCACTAATTAAAGTAATTCCGTGGTTTGAGGGTGAACATTTTTTCATTACGTTAAAAACAATGACTTCTGCTTTTTAAAAATCAAATTGAAATGCGAATTGATTGATTGTCAAAACTGTAACTGAAAATCGCACTTGCTGAGGTCATTTTCGCATCTCCTCATATTTCTTTTTCAATTAACTACGATTACACTTTTTTTGGTAATCGTAGTCGATCTGGAAAATTCTTTTGAAAAAGTGCAAAACGTATTCAGCAAAGTGTAATTTTCAGTTACAAGTGTAGTACACCTCCCAAAATCAACTGTGGTAATCGCTGGCATTTTCTCAAAATAATCAATTCACCATTTGCGTGTATTGCCCTGTTTTGACATTTCTCCCCTCCTTCGCAGCCGCCCTCGCGCTGATTCATCTGCGCAACCGAAAAAAAACAACAAATTTAATCCGTTTTTCAAGTTCTACAACGGTTTGGAATTTATTTACTCAAAGTCTTGCGGCAAAATAGTTAAACCGGTGCAAAAAAACCGTCGGACAACGCTCCGCAGAAGTGCTGGTCACGTTTGTTGAGGCTGATTTGGCGGCCGAGCTGACCTATGACCGGTTTGAGGAGGCGTAAAAAAGTAAACGGAACTGCTGATTTGGAGTAAACGGATCTGATAGTTTGGAGAAACTCTTCGAAGGTATTTCAGGGTTAATTTGTTGAGGGGATCGGGAGAGGCGGATGAAGCATCGGCGAACAAAAATCTGTACCAAAATAACTATTGTAAAGTGCGGACGTTTTAGGCCTTTCAGAAGAAGGTACATGCCGCACGAGAAACTGCATTTGAGCTTTGTTTTGGTCATTTCGAGCAGCAAGATTTGATACCTTGCCTGTTGTGACTTTTGTTGCTGCTGACCGGTTTATTTGGCGATTGCTTCGAATGGTCCCGGTGAGATCGTTAAGGAGTTTCTTCGCCCACAGCAGCTCTTGGCAGCCTTCGTTAAGGGCGACGAACTCGGCCTCGGTGGACGATAGGGCGATGCAGGTTTATTTGAGTGTCGACCAGCTCACCACTCCACCGCCGAATTTGATGATCAGACCATCTCCGTTACCAAGGTGCAGACGGAGGTCCTTGGTTCCTTTCAGATATTTCAGGGTGCGTTTGGCTTCTGTCCAGTCGCGATTGCTGGGATTAGAAACTTTCCTGCACAACAGCGAAGTTTCGATGCAGATGTCCGGCCGGGAGTTGACCGCGACGTACAACCAACAAACGGTACGACGTGTTCGTCGGCAAATTTGTCTCCTCCTTTTGTTTTACGTAGCCGGGGTCAAGCGGGATCATGGACGGTTTAGTTTCCTCGCATCCGAACCGTCCGAGTAGCTTCTCGATGTAGCTTCGCTGGTTCAGATGGTAGTGGCCTTTGACCTTCTCGATGTGGCGCAGCTCTCCCAGAGTAGACAACTTGAACTGCCATTCCAACGTTGTACGGATTTGGCTGAACTCGTTGTCCACGTATATCGCGATGAAACTCATCTGCTTGTCTGTTCACATAGAGGCATGTGTCCGCCACGCCGGGCTGGAGTACGAGCAGCAGCTGTTCGCCTAAATTGGTCAGATAACAGGTATGTCCTGCTTTGAAGTACCGTAAGCAGGGGTGACATTGAGTCTGAGGGGTTATATAAATTTAGCCAATGTCACTCTTGCCAACGGTAAATCATTCTTGTAGTTTTAACATCACCTCTGAGATTCTTAAAGCATCGGGTGAAATTAACGTCTGTGAATATTTCTAATTCAATATAGCAATTGCTCCATTGAATCTAGAATTAAAAAAATACAACGAATTCTAGATTCAACGGAGCAAAACAAATTTTTTTTGGTCGTGTAAGTTTACATTAGATTCATTGGACATTTACACGATTTCAAATGATTTTCAAATTGAATATTTACAATGAAAGTCATGTAAATTTCCAATGAATTTGATGTAAATATACATCATTTATCATGATACCTTTTGGTACATGATAAATAATGTAAATCTACAGGAATATTTTTTTCTGTGTAGGGTGCGAAGTGATAGGATATGCTGACGATGTTACCCTCATCATCAGGGGCAAATGTGACGCGACGATCTCGTGCAGGTTGCAGTCAGGTCTCAACTACATCATTCACTGGTGCACACAAGAGGGACTATCCATCAACCCCAACAAAACCGTTTTAATTCCTTTCACTAGGCGGTGAAAACATAACATTTCTCCGCCGGTGATTAAAGGTGTTCGGCTCGACTTCAGTTCTAAAGTCAAGTATCTAGGAGTTTTCCTGGATCGCAAAATGAACTGGAACTCACATCTGGATTACGCCGTTAAAAAAGCAATATCGGCCATCTGGACC
The DNA here is from genome assembly GCF_015732765.1 of Culex quinquefasciatus. Classification (NCBI taxonomy): domain Eukaryota; kingdom Metazoa; phylum Arthropoda; class Insecta; order Diptera; family Culicidae; genus Culex; species Culex quinquefasciatus. The sequence continues at coordinate 93,098,184 of NC_051863.1, read as the reverse complement.
TGCAGTAAACTGTTCGGAAAGACCTGGGGCCTCTCGCCTCAACTGGCTCTCTGGTCTTACACCACCATAGCACGACCGAGGATAACATACGCGTCTCTTGTATGGTGGCCAAAAGTGAACGAGAGGACGGCGCAAGCAAAGTTGAACAAGGTTCAGCGGTTGGCCTGCCTCTCCATCACAAGTGCTATGAAAACAACACCGACCGCTGCAATGGAGGCACTGCTCCACATTCTACCACTACATCTTTACGTCAAGAAGGAAGCGGAGACTGGAGCACTACGACAGCGAAGGCATAATATCAACTACGAAGATGATCTAACGGGTCACCTGCGCATCATGAAGGAGTTCGACATAACTCCTCTAGTAACAACAGTTACAGACTGCATGGAAGCGAGACCCAACATAGACACTCCATACGATACAGTTGAAACAACTCGTAGACTCTGGTGTGCTGGGGCCAGAACTTCCACCAGGAACTATCTGCTTCTATACAGATGGCTCCAAAATAGGTGATCTCACTGGAGCTGGGATCTTTGGACCAGGGATCAAACTATCCATCTCGATGGGTAAATGGCCCACCGTTTTTCAAGCAGAAGTCTATGCTATATACTCCTGCGCTGTGCATTGCCTTAAAAAGAACTATAGGCATGCGAAAATCGGTATATTCTCGGACAGTCAGGCAGCACTGCTAGCTCTGAAAGCCGCAAGGGTGGAGTCCAAACTCGTTTGGGACTGCATCGACGTACTGCGGGAGCTGTCCCGCCGGAACAAAGTATCTTTGTTCTGGGTACCTGGGCACTGTGGGATCAGGGGGAACGAGTTTGCCGACCAGCTCGCTAGGCAGGGGTCATCGGCTAAATTTGTTGGTCCTGAACCATTTCTGGGTACATCAAAATGTGCTGTAAAGTACGAGTTAAAAAAATGGGAGGATAACCAAATTTCTTCCACATGGTTTGCAACACAGGGGTGTAGACAAGCCAAAAACTTCATTACACCAAAACCTGCAATTACCAATAAGCTTATTGGTCTAAAACGTAGTGAACTGCGCACTGTAACGGGGCTGCTTACAGGGCACTGTCCTGAAAAGTATCACCTCAAAAAACTCGGTATGGTCGACAACGACATATGCCGCTTCTGCAACACAGAGCTGGAAAGCTCTGCGCATTTGCTCTGCACCTGTGGAGCAATTGCTACTCGAAGGCTGAATTCCCTAGGAAGTCGCCTTCTCTCGCCATACGCCGTATGGCGCACTCATCCCAAAAAGATGATCAGTTTCATGAACTGTATCATACCAGAATGGGATAAAAGCACAGGTCAGCCAACAACCAACTCGCTACCCCAAGTCAATGGGTACGAGTAACCGGCTAACTGTGTAGAGTAAACAGGGATACATCACAAAAGTTAGTCTCAAGGACGGACGAGGTGATATCAAACCCAAAAGCCCTATTTGGGCACAAAAAACTCGTTGTTTAAAATGTGACGACAATTGGTCAATCCACCCTACGCGCAAGCAGCAGCAAGTGAAGCACGCCGCGGGCGAAAACAAAAACGCAGTCTCGAGCGAACTGTCAGCCGTCGTCGTCGTCGTCGTCGTTGTGTCGAAGGAAGTGTCGAGAGAAAGAGAGGGAGAATAAAAATCGATGTATTAGTGTTAGCCAAGTAAACAAGTACATGTCTTTGTATGTATTCCCCCTGTAAATAGTCCCTACTGCAGTAGTCTTAATATAGTTCGTTTCTGACTCTCGAGTGAAGAACACGTTTTTTCCCCTTTTATCCGAAACGTCTCGTAAAAGTTCCCGGCCGCGAACAAATCGTATCGGTTGTATCGAGTTGATTTAGTTTCGAAGAATATGATGCTAATTAGCAAAGTGTCGAAGTGAAACGTATCGAGAGACTGTCGAAACTCTGGCGAGCACTGAAGAGTGTCGCGGAGGTTTCGCGAAAGTTAGTGTCGAAACAAAAAAGAACTAAAAGTGTCGATACAAAAAAAAACTAAAGTGTCGAACCGAAAGTGACGAAAAATCGAAACAAAAAGTGCAAAACGAGAAGTGCGAACGAGATCCAGCTTCGAGCAAAAGTGAACCACATCGACCATTAGGTCCATCGGAACCGGATCGAAGCGGATTGCATCGTCGGAGAAAGTGTTCGAAAGGGGACCTCGAACCTCAAGACAAACTTTGCGATGGCGGCGGAGAAAAAGGCCGCCATTTTGTCCCTGCAAAGGACGATGAAGGCACTTCACACACGTGCTGGAAAAATTCTGATCTACGTACAGAGCTTTGATGTCGACAAAGAGGATTCCCTCCAGCTCGAAACTCGCCGAGATGCTGTTTTCGAAATGCGCCAAACCTTTTTGGAAACTGAGCAGAAACTCTTCGGTCTCTCGAAGGAAGAAGAGTTGGATGGGATTTCGTTGCAGAGTGAAGAGTTTTTCGATCTCGTTACCGAAATTCTCTACCAGATCGCCAGAAAACTGAAACCCCTTTCGAACCCCCCAGAAGCAAAGCCCTCCCTCGACAGTAGAATTGCCACCGTTCCAAGTTCCGCTCCGACCATTAGGCTCCCCGAAATCTCGTTGCCCAAACCTAGGTGCTACTTGCTCTTTTCTCGATGACCGGCTCGATGACGACACGTGCAGGGCCTCCGAGGACGGAGGGCGGATGGTAGACAGCAACGGCGTACTCGGGACGCGTTTCTGGGCCGAACTCGGCGGCAGCAACGGAAGCCGACAACTTGTAGTCCACCACGTTCAGAGCCCGCGCAAACCGGATGGCGGCGGGTAGACGGCGCCGGCGTACTCGGGACGCGCTTCAAGGCCGAGCTCGGCGGTGGCGACGACGTGTGATGTGGACCGGGCTCGCGGGTGATGCGGATGTCCTTAGGAGGTCGATCTCCGACCGACCGATTGGAGATGACGACCGCGGTTGCGGATACGCTCGGACGTCGTGGGTGACTGTCTAATGGCTCAGGGGTTGGGTGGGCCCCTTACAGGCCCGTCACAGTTCGAGCGATGCTTGACACGATTCCGGCAGGCGGAATATCCACGACGACGTCCCTTGGCTCAGGAGCGGTTACGAATGCTCCCTACGGACCGGTATCCGCTTGATCTTCCTCGCTTCTTTCCCGTCGCTTTCAGCTCTGTCGTAACGGGTGACCGCCCGGTGGCTCAGGGGTTGGATGGGCCCCCTACAGGCACGTCACGGTTCGAGCGATGCTCGACGATGGTTCCGGCTAGCGAACCCGCCGCTTCGACGTCCACTTGCTCGGGAACGGTGTTAAGGGTTCCCTACGGACTGGCTTCAGACCTGGCTCGCCACGTGGATGGTTAGGCAGCGCCTTGCGACCCTCGGATGTTCGTCACGCGGATGGTTGGGATGGCTCCACGCAACTCTCGGACGTTTGACACGTGATCTTCAGCTGTCGAGGGATCTTGACCGTAGCTGACGGGACCGCGCCGCGCAGCGCTTTGGCGTTGGACACGTGGATGGTCGGGGCAGCGCCACACGACACTAGGATGTTCGTCACGTGGTGGTTCGTACGGTACGGAACCGATCTGAGGCGAATGTCGCCCGCCGCGGGTGAAGGTTCTTTTGCTCAGGGTGATGGTGGGGCCCCTACGAACTCGCTCCACTTAGAGTAGCCGAAACTACGCTCCGCCACGACGGGATCCTTTGGCTTGGGGAGGTTGACGATGTTCCCTACGGAGTCGTCCACGGTTTTCACTCTACTTACGATCGCTGTTCTGTTCCGTCCACGGGTCGTGCGTATTCGCGTGCGCAGCGCACGCTCACAGGTGTCTCAGCTGTCTGCGCCGAAATCCGGCAGATGGCGGCACACACGTGGTTGTGGTCCAGACTGCTGGTCGACGATGGTTTGGTCGACGTTGTGCCGGTCGTCGTTGGGTCACCGACCTCTCTCTCTACGGCCCTGTGGAAACACTTGAACAGGGGGTTCTGTCGGCACGTTTTATGTTAATCACTGTTTTACACGTTCCCCTAAATCTGCCCAACATTTGGGTGGTATTTACCTGTTTTGCGTTTTCCATAATCATACACTTGTTTCTCTCACTTTGTGGCTATTTACATTAGTTGTTCACTGTTTTTATTGAAAAGAGGTGTTACAATTGTGTCTTAAAGTCGTATTGTCGTATTCTACCTTTTTCTTCCCGCGTGGGTTTTTCCAAGTGTTTCCAAGTGTGCTGTTGTCCGTTTGGTGGTCGAGATGTTAGAGGTCGAGTCCAGCGTTTTCTCTTCGCACGAAACCCCAGGAAACCCGAACCTAACCCGAATCGTATCACTCCTTCGGGTAATTGCATCACACGGTTTTATACCAAACGGAACATTAATGGTACCTTGATGCTACCCTAACCCCTTTGAGCGTCACAGCCGTCGCAAGCTCAAGATCGTATTTAAATTTAATTTGTCCGTTACAGTGACTTTGCAAATTTGTAACCATCGTTACAAGCCCTTGAACAGGAGTTCGAGAACCGGCGCTGGCTGGTAGACAACCATCTTGCGGAACTGTTGCAGATCAAGCGGTTGGAGTTCGAGTCGGCGAACGATCTGCATCAGCTGCTGAACGTCGTCCAAAGGAACTTTCGTGGCTTGTCCTCTTTGAAGCTTAACCTCGAACCCCTTTCCGAAGCAATGCTAGTCCACGTTGTCGCTGCCCGTCTCGATGGTGACACGCACAAGGCTTTCGAGTCCCACGTGGTCGGCCAGAGTTCTGTGGAGTGGAGTGAAATGGTTGACTTTCTGTTGAATCGCTGTCGCATTTTGGAGAACCTGGAGCAAGAACGCAAGCAAACCCGTGTCCACCTGAAGCCAGTCGGAGCCAGGCTGCAACCGAAGGTGTTGGTGAGCGCCACCCGTGATGAGGAGAAGAGGAATTTCGGTTGTTTCAACTGCACAGGTAGCCATTACATCAACGAATGTCGCAGCTTCCTCGCTCTGCCTGTGAAGCAGCGGTTCCAGAGGGTCAAGGATTTGAAATTGTGCATCAACTGCTTCTCCAATCGCCACAATGTCGCCAATTGCAAGAGTGGTACCTGCAAGTCTTGTGGCCAACGTAACAACACGCTTCTCCATTTCGACCCCAAGATTCCAGGTGAAGGAACGTCGTCGCAGTCTAGTGCATTGTCGGTTCACCCTAGAGCAATCCAGAACAAGCCCGAGCAAGATCGAGATCGTGTCGGTTTGTGTGCTGCACACTGCGATCGTGTACGTTCAAGGATCAAACGGGGAAGTCCAAGAGTGTCGTGCGGTCCTGGACTCGTGTGCAATAACTTCGTTCATGACGACTGCGTGTGCTCAACGTCTGCGACTCAAAACGTTCCCTGCTAGTGTCTCGATTGTCGGATTCGGTGGAGCAGGCCATGGAATCACCGAAGCAGCTGTCGCTCACGTGTTCTCGAAACCGTCTGTGATCGAACACCAAGAAGTCGTTGTTGAGTTTCTCGTCGCTCCGTGCATCGTTAACCGGTTGCCTTTGCGCTCGTTCGACATCTCAAGCTGGATCATACCGGAGTGGATTGACCTCGCAGACCCTCACTTCAACCAACCGGAGAAGATCGACATCCTGTTTGGCATCGTCGAGTGGGATAAGATGATGTTGAGCCAGACCTACAAGCTCGGCGACGAGTTGCCTACGCTGCGAAGAACAATCTTCGGCTGCACAGAAAAAAATATGTAAATTTCCACGTCATGTAAATTGTGTTTTCAATGTAAACTTCCCACATGTAAAATTTAAATCGAATGTAAAACGTTAAATCTGATGTATTTAACAATAATGTAAAATCTAATTGAATGTAATTGTTAAATTTAATGTAAATCTATCTGATCTGACGATTTTTATGTTTACGAAAGTCGTGTAAAATTTAAATCCAATGTAAAAAAATACTTGATGTATTTTTGAACCATGTAAATGCTCGATCATATTGAAATGACAGCTGACCAAAACAAATCAGTTTATTTGTTGTTAAAGTGCGTTTCCGGAGGCAAATGCCGGATCAGCAGCTCATGTCGGTGCCCTCGATATGACAGGACGGAGATGGAAGGGGATCATCCTAAGTAAGTTTTGCCAGCAGGATGTCCTTGTGGCTCGTTTGGTGTAGATCTCGCATAAGTTGATATCTTCAAAAGGCTGGCCAGGTTTGCTGGGTTCCGGTCATGTCCCCATGGCCGACTAGGACCGCAGATCGGCTTTGCAGTTCTGTTCGAGTGGTTTGAGTCCACGTTTAACCGCTCGAAACGACAACTAGCGTTCAGAAACTTCGTTTACTTATCTTACGGGAAGAGATCATTCGTACTGGTCCCTGGTCCGGTGGATTAACAGCAGTCTTGTTGGTGTTGCAACTGGTAAGCCACCACAATATTTCGTTGCACTTTGCCACTAATTAAAGTAATTCCGTGGTTTGAGGGTGAACATTTTTTCATTACGTTAAAAACAATGACTTCTGCTTTTTAAAAATCAAATTGAAATGCGAATTGATTGATTGTCAAAACTGTAACTGAAAATCGCACTTGCTGAGGTCATTTTCGCATCTCCTCATATTTCTTTTTCAATTAACTACGATTACACTTTTTTTGGTAATCGTAGTCGATCTGGAAAATTCTTTTGAAAAAGTGCAAAACGTATTCAGCAAAGTGTAATTTTCAGTTACAAGTGTAGTACACCTCCCAAAATCAACTGTGGTAATCGCTGGCATTTTCTCAAAATAATCAATTCACCATTTGCGTGTATTGCCCTGTTTTGACATTTCTCCCCTCCTTCGCAGCCGCCCTCGCGCTGATTCATCTGCGCAACCGAAAAAAAACAACAAATTTAATCCGTTTTTCAAGTTCTACAACGGTTTGGAATTTATTTACTCAAAGTCTTGCGGCAAAATAGTTAAACCGGTGCAAAAACTGTCGGACAACGCTCCGCAGAAGTGCTGGTCACGTTTGTTGAGGCTGATTTGGCGGCCGAGCTGACCTATGACCGGTTTGAGGAGGCGTAAAAAAGTAAACGGAACTGCTGATTTGGAGTAAACGGATCTGATAGTTTGGAGAAACTCTTCGAAGGTATTTCAGGGTTAATTTGTTGAGGGGGATCGGGAGAGGCGGATGAAGCATCGGCGAACAAAAATCTGTACCAAAATAACTATTGTAAAGTGCGGACGTTTTAGGCCTTTCAGAAGAAGGTACATGCCGCACGAGAAACTGCATTTGAGCTTTGTTTTTGGTCATTTCGAGCAGCAAGATTTGATACCTTGCCTGTTGTGACTTTTGTTGCTGCTGACCGGTTTATTTGGCGATTGCTTCGAATGGTCCCGGTGAGATCGTTAAGGAGTTTCTTCGCCCACAGCAGCTCTTGGCAGCCTTCGTTAAGGGCGACGAACTCGGCCTCGGTGGACGATAGGGCGATGCAGGTTTATTTGAGTGTCGACCAGCTCACCACTCCACCGCCGAATTTGATGATCAGACCATCTCCGTTACCAAGGTGCAGACGGAGGTCCTTGGTTCCTTTCAGATATTTCAGGGTGCGTTTGGCTTCTGTCCAGTCGCGATTGCTGGGATTAGAAACTTTCCTGCACAACAGCGAAGTTTCGATGCAGATGTCCGGCCGGGAGTTGACCGCGACGTACAACCAACAAACGGTACGACGTGTTCGTCGGCAAATTTGTCTCCTCCTTTTGTTTTACGTAGCCGGGGTCAAGCGGGATCATGGACGGTTTAGTTTCCTCGCATCCGAACCGTCCGAGAAGCTCGATGTAGCTTCGCTGGTTCAGATGGTAGTGGCCTTTGACCTTCTCGATGTGGCGCAGTTTCCCAGAGTAGACAACTTGAACTGCCATTCCAACGTTGTACGGATTTGGCTGAACTCGTTGTCCACGTATATCGCGATGAAACTCATCTGCTTGTCTGTTCACATAGAGGCATGTGTCCGCCACGCCGGGCTGGAGTACGAGCAGCAGCTGTTCGCCTAAATTGGTCAGATAACAGGTATGTCCTGCTTTGAAGTACCGTAAGCAGGGGTGACATTGAGTCTGAGGGGTTATATAAATTTAGCCAATGTCACTCTTGCCAACGGTAAATCATTCTTGTAGTTTTAACATCACCTCTGAGATTCTTAAAGCATCGGGTGAAATTAACGTCTGTGAATATTTCTAATTCAATATAGCAATTGCTCCATTGAATCTAGAATTAAAAAAATACAACGAATTCTAGATTCAACGGAGCAAAACAAATTTTTTTTGGTCGTGTAAGTTTACATTAGATTCATTGGACATTTACACGATTTCAAATGATTTTCAAATTGAATATTTACAATGAAAGTCATGTAAATTTCCAATGAATTTGATGTAAATATACATCATTTATCATGATACCTTTTGGTACATGATAAATAATGTAAATCTACAGGAATATTTTTTTCTGTGTGGGTCGCAGGAGGTCCGGTGAACGAGGAGGTCAGCTACCCTACACTGCAAGCTCTGCCGGTAACGAACGAACAGCTGGACGAACAACTGACCAAGTTCTGGGAAGTCGAAAGCTACAGCACGTAACGCTTCCTTTCCCCCGAAGAACAAGCTGCTGAGGATCACTTTGTGACCACCCACTGTCGAGACGAAAAGGGTCGTTACGTCGTCGCCTTGCCGTTCAAGGAGGAGGAGGTCAAGCTCGGAGACTCGGCACACATTCCCGATCAGGGGTAAATAACACGGGAATACCAAATTTTGGTATTACTTGTGCAAATACCAGCGACCAAAATGTGATCTTGGTTGCCCAGTAATAGATAGTAAAATACCATGAAATCATACCAAAATCTTGTATGTGGAAGGGCACAACAATACCAAACCATGTTATTCCAAAGGTAAAATAATACCACAAAATAAAATCATTTCAATACCAACTTGAGATCTTCTGGATTTTTGAACATTGCTTGAATACCGAAACTTGGTATTGCCATGGTTTTAATTTTAGGTATTCCCGCGCCCTTGGAAAGTCATATTTTGGTATTCCTGTGATCTTCCACATACAAGATTTTGATATGATTTCATGGTATTTTACCATCTGGTATTTGCACAAGAAATACCTAAATTTGGTATTTTCATACCATTTTTAGTGCAGCAGTTGCAGTTAGTAAAAAAACGGAAATGATCCATATGCAACAGCCAAATCTACTCACCTGATGATTCCATGTTGTTCTTAGTGATATTCTTCACCACACCGAATGCATTTGTCATTGATGAACGGCCTGTGCTTGAAGTTCTTGAAGCTTCTGAAAATAAAAAGATTGAAAAATAAGTATTATTAAAATGAATCTGGATTGAAATTCACCAAAATTCAATAATATGTCGATTAACTCGTTTTTCAAAGTATTTGGTTATCCCAACTTAGAGAAATTTCAACGTTTAAAAAAAAATCTTAGTGGGTATATAAAAAAAATTAAAATCAGCTTTAACATTTTTGGGTTTCAAGTCATTTTAGCGCAAAATTAATTATCTCATTAAAATTCATAAAAAAAATTCCATAGTTTCAGAGAAAATTGATGAAACACTTTAATACCAAAATAATACCAAAATGTGCCATCATGACTTAGAAAATTTTCCACAATTTCAAGTCATTTCTGTAGGGGGTATATCAAAAATGTTTAAAATCAAGTTTGTAATTTCCGGTTTTCAATGAAGGCATTTGCTTTGATACATCATTTTAGCTCAAAATTAATTATTTTGTCAAAATTGGTCAAAATTTTCCCATAGTTTCAGAGGAATTTTATGAAACACTTTAATACCAAAATAATACCAAAATGTGCCATCCTGACTTAGAAATTTTTTTAGAATTTCAAGTAATTTCTTTAGGGGGTATATCAAAAATGCTTAAAATCAAGTTTATAATTTCCGGTTTTCAATGAAGGCATTTGCTTTGATACATAATTTTAGCGCAAAATTAATTATTTTGTCAAAATTAGTCAAAATTTTCCCATAGTTTCAGAGGAATTTGATAAAATACTGTAATACCAAAAGAATACCAAAATGTGGTGTTCGACCATTGACAAATGCTGCAATTTTGCAATATCAAAACAATACCTTAAATTGGTATGATACCACATTTTGCTCTTGCATAATCCTTAAGAAAATTTTTAAGGGTGCACAGCAACCAAGGAAGTTGTTGTCTTCTTATCCCAAAATTGTCAAATTTACGGACCCAATCCTGCAAGAATGTGATTGTAAAAATAGTCAAACTTTGTTGTAAATAACTACGAAGACTGTAATTTAGGGGATGAATAAAAAAATATATCGATAGTTCCCGTAGTTTTGAAGATACTAAAATGTCTGTAACAGAAATCTGGGTGCAAAAGCTATGGTTGATGTGTACCGTTAAAGGGTCCAGGAATACCAAAATTTGGTATTGATACCAGAGAAAGGGATTATTACGCATTTCCCTTGTTATTTACCCATGCTCGGGTTGCTCACCGTCGTTTTTTGATGCTGGAAGCGAAGCTGAACAAGGAACAAAAGCTGTACGACGACTACAGGAAGTTCATGCAGGAGTACATCGACCTGGGACACATGGAAAGAGTTGGCACTTTCTCTCTCGCTGAACCACAAGAACTGCCCTACTACTTTTTGCCGCATCACGCCGTCGTCCGACCCGAAAGCAGTACCACCCATGCTTACCCATGCTCGGGTTGTTTTTGATGCCTCGGCGAAATCCAGGACAGTCCCTGAACGACCAACTCTTGGTAGGACCGACCCTCCAACCCCGCCTGATCGACAATCTGCTCAGTTTTCGAACGTACAAAGTCGTAGTCACCTCGGACGTCGCAAAAATGTTCCGGCAAATCGATGTCCGGAAAGAAGATCGTCGATTCCAGCAGATCCTGTGGCGAACCAGTCCCGACGAAGACATCGACGTCTATCAACTGACGACAGTCACCTATGGCACCGCTTGCGCTCCCTTTTTGGCAACCCGGGCACTGCTGCAAACCTGTACCGACGAAGCTGAGCATTTCCCCCTCGCAGCGATCTTCGGCAAGAACTCGGTGTACATGGACGACGTGCTTTTTGGAGCCGAGACAGTCGAAGAAGCCCTCGAAATGCAGCGGCAGTTGACCGGAATGCTCGGAAAGGCGGGATTCGAGTTGCAAAAGTGGTGTTCCGCAGCGAATTATTGGCCGGCATACCAGAGGACAAACTGGAGCAGAAAGTGCTATTCACCGAAGAAGGCAAAACCAAGACCCTCGGGATAACCTGGCAACCCGATCTCGACGTCTTCAGTTTCGACATCCACTCGATTGCGTTTTCGGAAGGACCTCCAACTAAGCGCAAAGTTCTCTCGGACATCTCCAAGTTCTTCGATCCGTGTGGACTAGCAGCTCCAGTGGTCATGACGGACAAAATCTACATGCAAGACCTGTGGCGAGGAAAGAATAAGTGGGACGTAGCACTCAAGGAAGATCTGGCCAAGCTGTGGATCGAGTACAGGGACGAGTTGTCGGAGATGAAAACCATCAGGATCAGTCGCTGTGTGCTTCCCCTTCGTAGAACGGTCTTTGTCGAGTTGATTGGGTTCAGCGATGCGTCGCAAAAGGGCTATGGGGCAAATTTGTACGTACGATCAGTAAACCACGAAGGTCAAACCGCAATTCCAGGGTTGTTACGGACGGCGCGGATCGCGCGGATGGCGCGTTTCGCGCGGATAGCGCGGATCTGGCGCGGATTTGCTGGCTAATTTTGCTCAGGCGCGGATTTCGCGCGGATGGCAATTTTGATAAATAAATTAATTGAGAGAGATAGAATTACTTTCAAGTTATTAAGAAAAATATTATCAGGAATTACGATAATTTGTTTTTTCCTTTGAGTGCAAGAATTTCATAATTTTTCTTAATTGAATTTTCTTCTGAAAATGTTTGTTTGTATTTTCTTAGTACGAAACGTCGAAAAATGAAGATTAAGTAGAAATTATTTTTTATATGTTTCTTGTCATTTCTTAACATCTCCGGCTCTGAATATTTAATTTCTTTTGAGTTTTGAGTAATGATTTTTAACCTTATTTATTTTTAATTTTATACTGGATTTATTCAATTTTTAATTTTGCAAATCAAATATTACAAACTTTTCCCGAAGATATAGACATTATAATGTGTAACAAAAACTATTATTGGGGCTTGTTCTGGTGGGCGCCAAATATGAGCTTGATTGGACGTAACAGAAGCTAGCCTCCACTTTCGAATTTTGGAATGGAATTTAATTGGTAGAAATATTTTTTTTCTAAATTTGAACATTCTTGGCGAAAATAAAAAGATCAGAACATTCCAAATTCAAAGCTTCAGAAATTCAAAAATTTGAAAAAAATTGTTTAAATAGTTTTTATTCTAACAAAAAAAAAAAAAAAAAAAACAAAATACATATTAATTTTTTTTCGAAATTTCTAAAATCGTAATTTCAAAAGTCTGAAATTTCGAAATTCAAAATTTTAGCAATCTGAAATTCTAAATACCAAAAACTTGGGTAATCAAAAATTTGAAGAATTAAAAAAATCAAAATTAAAAAGTCAAAATTTAAGAACTAAAAAATATCAAATTCAAAACAATATAGAAAAAAAATCTCAAATCTAAAATAATTTTAGTATTCTTAAGCTTATAAATTCCTAAATTCTTAAATTCATAAATTCTTAAATTCTTAAATTCTTAAATTCTTAAATTCTTAAATTCTTAAATTCTTAAATTCTTAAATTCTTAAATTCTTAAATTCTTAAATTCTTAAATTCTTAAATTCTTAAATTCTTAAATTCTTAAATTCTTAAATTCTTAAATTCTTAAATTCTTAAATTCTTAAATTCTTAAATTCTTAAATTCTTAAATTCTTAAATTCTTAAATTCTTAAATTCTTAAATTCTTAAATTCTTAAATTCTTAAATTCTTAAATTCTTAAATTCTTAAATTCTTAAATTCTTAAATTCTTAAATTCTTAAATTCTTAAATTCTTAAATTCTTAAATTCTTAAATTCTTAAATTCTTAAATGTTTTTATTTTTATATTCTTAGTTCTTAAATTCTTAAATTCTTGAATTCCACAATTTTTGAAGTCCTATTTTATGTAAGAGAATTGAAATTATGAGAAGACATTATTTTAATTATCGGAAATTAAATTTCTTTCGGAGTGAAATTTTAGCGAGGATTTTGGATTACAAACTGTATCAAAATTCTTAGATTTTGAATATTTAGACTTTCGAAATTTAAAATTTTATCATATTATTATTTTAGATTTGGGTTTTATTTTGAGGTTATATTTTTGAAGTTAAATTTTTAGGTTTTTAAATATTGTATTTTCTATTTTGAAGATTTTTTTTCATGACCACCCTTGCCTTGACCGTCTCTTGAGGATTTTTTTTAAATGGATTTATTGCTTTCATTCTTTTGGAGCTTTTAAACATAAAACAAGTTCTTTAATCAAATACTTTCTGAATTAGTTTTTCTTCATTGAAAAATAAAATTTCTTAAATGTTGGTCGCGATATTTTTTTATATGGTGTGGATTTCGCGCGGTTTCGGATTTTAGGTCGGCGCGGATTTGGCGCGGATTTTTTTTCGACTCTCCCGTAACAACCCTGCAATTCGTTTGTTGTGCGCCAAGTCGCACGTTGCACCGCTTAAAGAAAAAAGAGCCTTGATTCCGCGCTTAGAAATTTGTGGATGTGTGAAGCTCGCTCAACTAGTCGACAAACTAAAACGATCACTACCAATCGAATTCGACCGCATAACTTGCTACACGGATTCCATGATCGCCTTGAGTTGGATCAACACCTGTCCAAGCAAACTTGAACCGTTCATCGCCAACCGAGTTGCTCGGATTTTGCGATTGACCAGCAAGATCGACTGGTTCCACTGCCGGACCGAGGACAATCCGGCAGATCTGCTCTCGCGTGGGATCATGCCTGGAGAACTACCAACGTGCGGAAAGTGGTGGAAGGGTCCGCCATTCATGATCGACCACAAGAGACCAACCAGTGTGCAGCTCATCCCTGAAGATCAACTTCCGGGACTACTCGTCGTCTGCGCCATGGAAACGGTGGAGAGATTTTCGCTGTTCGACAACTGCGAGAAGTACTTCACCATGGTACGAGCCGTCGCACGGATCCAGCGCTGGCACCAGAACGCGTGCAAGCGGAATCCAGAGAATCGTCGCCACGGTCGTCTGTTCAGCCCGGAGGAGATGCGTCGAGCCACGCCCCGAGCATGGGTAAATAACAAGGGAAATGCGTTATAATACCTTTCTCTGGTATCAATACCAAATTTTGGTATTCCTGGACCCTTTAAAAATTGTCTTAAGGATTATGCAAGAGCGAAATGTGCTATCATACCAATTAAAGGTATTGTTTTGATATTGCAAAATTGCAGAATTTGTCAATGGTCGAACACCACATTTTGGTATTCTTTTGGTATTACAGTGTTTTATCAAATTCCTCTGAAACTATGGGAAAATTTTGACAAAGTAATTAATTTTGCGCTAAAATGATGTCTCAAAGCGAATGCTTTCATTGAAAACCGGAAATTTCAAACTTGATTTCAAACATTTTTGATATACCCCCTTAAGAAATGACTTGACATTGTGGAAAATTTTCTAAGTCAGGATGCCACATTTTGGTATTATTTTGGTATTGAAAGGTTTCATCAAATTCCTCTGAAACTATGGGATTTTTTTTTTCATAAATTTTGATGAGATAATTAATTTTGCGCTAAAATGACTTGAAACCCAAAAATGTTAAAGCTGATTTTAATTTTTTTTATATACCCACTAAGATTTTTTTGAAAACGTTGAAATTTCTCTAAGTTGGGATAACCAAATACTTTGAAAAACGAGTTAATCGACAGATTATAGAATTTTGGTGAATTTCAATCCAGTTTCATTTTAATAACACTTATTTTTCAATCTTGTTATTTTTCAGAATCTTCAAGAACTTCAAGCACAGGCCGTTCATCAATGACAAATGCATTCAATGTGGTGAAGAATATCACTAAGAACAACATGGAATCATCAGGTGAGTAGATTTGGCTGTTGCATATGGATCATTTCCGTTTTTTCACTAACTGCAACTGTTGCACTAAAAATGGTATGAAAATACCAAATTTAGGTATTTCTTGTGCAAATACCAGCGACCAAAATGTGCTCTTGGTTGCCCAGTAATAGATGGTAAAATACCATGAAATCATACCAAAATCATGTATTTGGACGACCACAGGAATACCAAAATCTGATTTTCCAAGGGCGCGGGAATACCTAAAATTAAAACCATGGCAATACCAAGTTTTGGTATTCAAGCAATGTTCAAAAATCCAGAAGACCTCAACTTGGTATTGAAATGGTTCTATTTTGAGGTATTATTTTACCCTTGGAATAACATGGTTTGGTATTGTTGTGCCCTTCCACATACAAGACTTTGGTATGATTTCATGGTATTTTACCATCTATTACTGGGCAATCAAGGGCACATTTTGGTCGCTGTTATTTGCTCAAGTAATACCGTGTTATTTACCCCTGCTCGGGGCAGCAGACCGGGCACGACGAGGAGAGGTGTGAAAGAGTTGTGTGTAGGAAGAATAAGAGAAAGAAAAGCAGTTGCTAGGGCCGGTGAGAAGAAAATAAATGACTTTGGAAAAGAACAGTAAAACTGTTATTATTCGGCTATGCGGGAAGGCTCTTTCCGTACACTTGGTTGCCCAGTAATAGTTGGTAAAATACCATGAAATCATACCAAAATCATGTATGTGGAAAACCACAGGAATACCAAAATATGATTTTCTAAGGGCGCGGGAATACCGTAAACTGGGGTGACTTTGATAGCCCGGGGTGACATTGATAGAAATTTGATTTGGCCACTAATTTTGATACATCCAATGTAACAGCCACATTTTTGCATATTTTTTCACCCCGGGCTATCAAAGTCACCCCAGTTTACGGTACCTAAAAATACCAAGGCAATACCAAGTTTTGGTATTCAAGTGTGGCGATAAGACCACTCAGAGGTTCTTGAACCATACAGGTTCTGGAACCTTCATCTAATTGTTTGATCGGAACATTCCACAAGGTCATAAACCTGTGGAATGCATAATGTAAAGTTTGTTCCGAGACCTTATCTGAAGAAGGTTCGTTGCACATCCAAATAAGAGAGAGTGCATTACTCTTATCTTTATGCTTAGGCTAATAGACCGGTCAAACAACCAGAGGGCTATGACCGCACTATGGGGTATTTCCATATAAGCGAGCGGCCAAAAATATTTTTTTGCTTTTTTAGGACTTTTTGTGTTGTTTGTACTTAGTATAATGAAAACAAATTAATTTTGATATTTTCAAAAAAAGTTTAATTTTCGATTTTTCATATATTTGAGGCCACATGCATTAAAATGGTGAATTTTAATATTCGTGCTCTGTCTATTTGATGCACGGAATGGCGGTTTATGCTATGTTAAAGTTTCTGATTTACGTTCAATCTCCCTCCCCTTTTTCTTGAGTTAAAATCCACCTCTCTTTGAAGACCCCCCTCCTCCAATTAAAATTTGATTTTGCGGTGTTTTAGAATTTTAGACGGTTTATTTTATGGAACATTGTATGGATTCTCGTCCACGTTTTTGGTTGATCCACTTGCAAAATTCACGTTTTCCACGATAAATTCTTCTAAATCAAAATCACTATGTAACCGATTGTCGTTAGATTACTTAAAATATGAACTTCTTCTATGGGCTTTTGTATATTTCGTTTTGAAGCTACAGAACAGCATGCGTAGTTTTTTCTCTGTGGTTTTCCTGAGTTGATCATGTGATGGTTCTGCAATGTTGTAATTCTTACAAATATACTCGAAAGCAGTTCTCACGTTTTCAGAATAGTGCTTCGTTATATCGTACAGGGACACTACGGTATTATTATCCATACTTTCAAAAGAACACAACAACGAACTGATACGAATATTCGACGAATCGTTTCTGTAAAATACTTAGAATAGGAATTTCTAATTTTATTAAACGTACCTAAGTACCAACAAAGTCATGAATATCAAATCAATTTCAAAACATACATAGCAGGTACGTCATTTCTGCCTCCGCAGGTAAATAATGTGATTTTAACCAAGCGTATACGCGAAATCATTAATTTCCTTGCATGAATCAAAATGTTCAAAATGGCATAACTCAAAAGTGCACATAAGTGCACTTTGAAATTTGGAGACAAGTTAGGACATGGTTCAAATTTTAAGCTGCAAAATTTTCAGATCGCACAAATGCACAAAAAAGTACTCCATTAACAAAGTTGAAAAAAACTAAATTTTGAATAAAAATCCATCTTTTTTGATTTTTATTATTTTTTTTAGCCTGTAAAAGTGTATTTTGTAAAATTTTATTGAAAAGTTGAATCAATTACCTTTCTGAATACATATAATGATGCAGGAAAAAATACATAAACAGCTACACAGTACAACTATGAAAAATAATCATTTTTTTGTCAAAAAACATGTTTTTTCTTACCATTTTCGCCTTTGAAGGTCTGCAATTCAGTGAATTTTGAACCTACAACTTTCAAACTCCGGATTTTTCTTAGTTAGAATGTTTATTTTCGAAAAAAAATACCAAAAAAATAATTAGAGTATGTCGGTTTTTCGATTTATGGCCGCCTGAAACCCCATAGTGGACCGGTCGCGTTCCTAACACTGTTAGGAACGCATATAAATAGGTAAGATATTTGAAATAAAGTTAGTCGAGGTTGAAACTGCAAACCGTCTTTAGTTGAATTATCACTAGCCCCTGTCTCCACATTGGTGGCAGCAAGAAGAACACACGCCGTAAAAGTCAAAGCGTGAAGTGAACTCGACAGTCATTGAAAGTTTGCTGTAATCAAAACATTTGCCCCGGCCGGTCTCTCCGTGCGTGTTGTTAACGTAAAAATAAAATCTTCGTTTTCCAAAACAATTTGACACCGCGCAATTTTGCCAAAAACGTGATCGATAACAATAAGTTAGTGCAAATTCCAAGTGGAAAACACGAAACACTATGACAGTTTTTCAAATCTTCTGTTAAGGAAAATTAAGTGTCATCAGTGTCGTTTACAATCATAAAAAAAAAGTGCTGAATGCAAATTAGCTGAAAATCCGTAGAGAAGGAAAGTCATCAAACATCGAAGTCATCGATTCCAGCATCATCGACAGCAGCAGCAGCAGGAGCTCTGCCTTCCTGTGACAGCAGATCACGTCAAAATCATCGATTCCAGCATCATCGACAGCAGCAGCAGGGAGCTCTGCCTTCCTGTGACAGCAGATCACGTCAAAATCATCGATTCCAGCATCATCGACAGCAGCAGCAGCAGGAGCTCTGCCTTCCTGTGACAGCAGATCACGTCAAAATCATCGATTCCAGCATCATCGACAGCAGCAGCAGCAGGAGCTCTGCCTTCCTGTGACAGCAGATCACGTCAAAATCATCGATTCCAGCATCATCGACAGCAGCAGCAGCAGGAGCTCTGCCTTCCTGTGACTGCAGATCACGCCAAAATCATCGATTCCAGCAACATTAACAGCAGCAGCAGCAGGAGCTCTGTCTTCCTGTGATTCAACAGCAGAATTCGTCAAGGTTAGCAAGCAACAGGTTAGTGTTACATGATAACCAGAAGTAAGGCAGTAGCGTTTAACGCTTCCTTACTGACGGAAGACAATAGTCCGGCACCGAGTGTTTCGGATCATTCTTCTCAAGATTCAACTTACAGATTACCAGATTTAATTTCTGATTTTGATTCAGATTCAGAATCAAGTTTTGCATCTGACCTGTCGTCTACCTTTTCAAACATGCCATTCGATAGAGCTTATGCCTTCAACATTATTCCGGAACTCAATGGACGTTCCAATATTAATTTATTCTTGGATCAGTGCGATTCGATTTACGATGAATTTTGAGATAATTGTGGGCCTAGTTTAATTTCAATTATGAAGTCTAAAATCCCTGACACACTTTGGGTGTCAGTTAGGGGTTGTACGACTTATGAAGACTTGAAGGAGAAGCTCATCCGTAAATTTGCGGATGACACTCCTATTAGCATGATGCTAACTACTTTGGTAACATTAAACCAAAGCAAATTTGAAGATCTAAAATGTTTTACAGACAGAGCACAAATGATTTTCGACAAATTGGTGCTATTAACAGAATCTTTTTTAAATTTAAAAACCGAAGACTCCGAGTCAACAGCACTCGTAAAAACGCTATTCAAAAAAAATTTACTAGATTTCTTTGTTAAAGGAATCAATGATGACAAATTAAGACAACTCGTCTTGTCCAATAATTTTAATGATTTTAATAAAGCGGCAGATTATGCCAAATGTATGGAAGTTGTTTTCAAATCGTATGATTCTCATACGCCAGCTCCATACAAAACTGATTCAAATATCACGAATCAAATAAGAAACCAAAAGCAATGCAATTTTTGCAAAATGATAGGACATTTTGAAAAGACTGCAGAAAAAAACAACAAATCAAAAATTTTAAAACTAGTGATGAACCGAGACAGGGCTCATCAAATCAAAAACAAAAACTTTGTAATTTTTGTGGAATAAAAGGACATTGGGAAAACAACTGTAGGAAAAACAGTCCCAAGTCCACACGTTAAACTCAAAAAACCAACAGGTTTCATCAAACCTTCCTCCAGACATTTTACTGGCAGAATTAGTCAGACATTTCAATCTGAAATAATAAAATTTGACGAGCAGAACGTAACAAACAGACCTTTAATATCCGTTTCATCTTCAGATAATAATTTTGATAAAATAATCTTTTGTTAGATCCTGGTGCTGAAGTTTCTGTCTTAAAAATCAGCAAACTTCATTCTTCAATTAAAATTTTTGCTGATGATAAAATCCCCTTACAAGGAATAACAAATTCCGTTGAATTTTCAAAAGGATCAATTAATTTTCCTTTATTTTTAAAGCATACAGTATTAGAACACAAATTGTATGTTGTTGATGATCAATTTCCTATACCTGGAGATGGTCTACTAGGATCAGATTTTTTCACAAAATTTTCCTGTGATATTTCTTTTAAAAATAAAAATTTAAAAATTTATTTGAATCCTTCTTTAGAAAATACACAATTAGCTATGTTGAAAGCTAAAAACTATGTATTAATTCCAGCGCGAATGGAAAAATTTCAGAAAATTTTTGTACCTGCCAATGAAGATATATTATGTCATTCAGGGCAGATTGTCGAGAATGTTTTTATTGGTAATTGTATTGTTACGCCAATAAACAATTTTGTAACGATTCCCATACTAAATAGTAGCGAGGAAGATATTTTGGTTGATTTGAATCAACTTGAATTCGAACCTTTATCTCATTTTCAAATTTTGAATTTAACAAATAAAAATGATCGTTGTAAAACCATCATCGACAATATTAATATGGAACACTTAAACTCCGAGGAGAGTGATTCCATTACTAATATTATTAATGAATATAATGATGTATTCTATGTCGAAGGTGACAAATTGTCGGCTACTAATGCCACTACCCACAGAATAACGACTAACAACGGCGACAAGCCAATTTTTACACGTCAATACAGGATACCCACTATCCACAAAGACGTGATTGAAAAAGAGGTACATACCATGTTAAAAGATGGTCTAACTAAAGAGAGTAATTCTCCATGGAACTCACCTCTTTTGGTGGTTCCAAAGAAGCAAGATAAAGACGGAAATAAAAGATGGCGAATGGTGGTTGACTTTCGTAAAATTAACGATGCAACCATAAGTGATGCATACCCATTGCCACTTATTTCCGATATCCTTGATCAACTAGGTAGAGCAAGATATTTTTCTAACCTAGATCTTGCTAGTGGATTCCATCAAATATTAATGGATCCAAAAGATAGTGCCAAAACGGCATTTTCAACAACATATGGGCATTACGAATTCCTTCGAATGCCATTCGGCCTAAAAAATGCACCAGCTACACTCCAACGTTTCATGAATACCATACTGTGTGGTTTACAAGGAGTAAAATGCTTCATCTATATGGATGATATTGTGGTATATGGAGATACACTTAAATCACATAATACAAAATTAATAGATGTTCTGAAACGATTAAGACAACATAACCTTAAACTCCAGCCAAATAAATGTAATTTCTTACAAAAAGAAATTTTATTCTTAGGGCACAAAATTACCCCAGATGGTATTAAGCCCGATGAGGGAAAAATAGAAGCGGTTCAAAAGTTTCCGCCTCCTCAAAATCAGAAGGAGATTAAAACGTTTTTGGGAATGATCAGTTATTATAGGAAATTTATTCCTAATTTATCAAATTTAGCTGAACCCATAAACAGACTCCTCAAAAAAGGGATACAATTTATATGGTCAGATAAATGTCAGCAATCCTTCAATGAGTTGAAGTCATTGTTGACATCAGCACCAATATTACAATATCCCGATTTCACAAAACCTTTTGTGATTACTACCGACGCAAGTAACGTTGCAATAGGAGCAGTATTATCGAACGAGGATAAGAACTTGCCAATTGCATACGCAAGTCGTATTCTAAACCCTGCCGAGAGGAGGTACTCAACAATCGAAAGAGAATTGTTAGCAATAGTATGGGCAATAAAGCATTTTAAGCCATACGTTTATGGCCGAGAATTTTTTGTACATTCCGACCACAAGCCTCTAGTATATTTATTCAATGTTACCCACGCATCCGATAGGTTAATGCGATGGAGATTATTACTAGAAGAATATGACTTCAAAGTCATTTATAAACCCGGAAAAATAACGCCGTAGCGGACGCGCTAAGTCGTATTCAATTATTAACATTAGACGATCGTCATGAAATCGTAAAAGAAATTGGACAACAAATAACCAATCAAAAATCGAAAAATTAAATGTCGTGACGCGGCATCAAGCAAATAAAAATAATGCTATGATAGCAAATGATTTCAAAACATTTGAATTGTTAACCAATCCATCTTTGAATCAAAACGTTTTACAAAGAACTGAAAGTGGTTCGAAACACTTGAAAGTTTTTGTACTACCTTCCATTCTTGATGCAAAAATCGATTATAGTTTTAACAAAAATGAATTTGAAACAGCAAAGATTGAAGACGTAGGATACGTTGACTCCATTGAATCTTATTTTGTTATTAGTAAAAATAATCATTAGCACAAATTATATAAAAAAATTAACTATTCTTAAAAACCAAATGAAAAACATTAATAAAAAGATAATAAGCTTTTGTTTTATATTGTCTTCATGTGATGAAATAAATTGGAATTTATTTCAAAACATTGTACAACATATTTTTTCTGACGTCAATTGCAAAATACATTTTTCAAATAATCTAGTTCAAAAAGTTTCATCTAAGAATGAAATTGAACAAATTTTAAAATTATATCATGATAGCCCTTTAGGTGGTCATGAAGGAGTTGAACGTACTTTTAAAAGAATATCTGAAAAATACAAGTGGCCAAAAATGCGCCAAGATATTAAAAAATACATCGAAAAATGTGATTTATGTCAAAGGAATAAAATATTGAAAGTAAATAAAATTCCTTTGAAAATCACAACAACAGCAGAAAAACCATTCGAACAAATTTTCTTGGATATAGTTGGTCCATTACCTAAAACCAAGAATGGAAATAACTATATTCTGACAATTCAGGATGATCTTACGAAAACGTTCATAGCGAAAGCAATTCCAGAAGCTTCAGCAGAAACAACTTGCAAAGCATTCATGGAAATTGGTATCTGTGTGTATGGTGTCCCTAAAAAACTAGTCACAGATCGTGGAACAAATTTTACGAGTAAGCTGTTTGAACATTTGTGTAAATTACTACGTGTCGAACAAGTTCAAACATCAGCCTATCATCCACAAAGTAATGGTGCATTAGAAAGATGCCATCGAACGTTAAAAGAATATTTACGTTCATATGTCTGTGAAAATTTAAATGATTGGGATGACTATCTCAGTCAATTTTGCTTCACATATAATACAAGTGCACATTCATCTACTGGATAATGAACATCACCATTGGATCCGGCCAAAAACTCCAAGGTATTTGGAATGGACCGCATGAAGTAGTGGCAATAAAATCGCCAGAAACTACTCAAATTAGACTTAAACCGTCAAACAAAATCACAACGGTTCATAATAACCGATTGAAATTATACAAAGAGTTTCTATTTTCCTTTCACAACTTTCTTTCACAGAAATGATTATTCCCTTGTTCCTGGCTAATTTAATCCAGCTGGCATTAACAACGAGTCCCGTGGAAGTATCCCCGCTCAACAATCATGGTATTATATATGAAAAATTACCAGATGTTAAATTGGAACTAGGCAAATATAATTTGAAATCTTTTCATGATTTAAGTTCCATTGCAGAAGAAATAAATCAACTTGAAAAATTAACTCCCGTTTTAAATAATAGTTGCACAAAATTAGCAACATCTTTTGGAATTGATTGCATCAGAATTGTTAATGATGTTTCGTTTGTTATGACTGACATTATTAATGCAAGAGAAATATTTTCAGACTCTTGCAATAATAAAAGGTCCAAACGACAAATCAATTTTGTAGGCCATATATTTAAAGAAATTACAGGGGTAATGGATCATGATGATTCCGCTAGGATAGATACGG
The DNA here is from genome assembly GCF_015732765.1 of Culex quinquefasciatus. Lineage (NCBI taxonomy): Eukaryota > Metazoa > Arthropoda > Insecta > Diptera > Culicidae > Culex > Culex quinquefasciatus. Next base: position 93,074,541 of record NC_051863.1, on the reverse strand, counting down.
ATTTAAAAAATTTACATGAAAATGAAATGATACTTAAAAACCAACTAAACAAGAAAACAATCGCCATTGACTCTATTTTTGAGGAAAATAATAAAACAATTTATTCTATGCAAAATAAACTAACAGAATTTTCAAAAATCATTGATCACTATAATAACAAAAATAGCGATGAGAGAACCAAAAATTTAGTAAGAAATGAATTCTCGTTTATTTTAACTGAATTAAATTTTGGATTATCACATCTAAGGAGAAAGATAAATTTATTCCAAACTTTAATGGAAACTGGAAAAGTTCCTCTTACTCCTTCAGTATACAGTCCATCCAGATTTTATGATGATTTGTTAAAAATAAATGAAAAATTACCGTACCGTAATCTGGGGTGAATCGGGACTACAGTCTGAATAGGGACAGCAGTTTCTAGAGCACTTAAAGCTTTTAAATTTGGAAATGGATGTACACATTTTGTTGACCTGAGTCTGTTCTAACCAAAACCAACCAGAAAAATAAAAATATTGTGCTCCAACATGGTTAAAACTGCTGTCCCAATTCGCCCCATGTGTCCCGATTGACCCCAGTTTACGGTACGGGTTTTCAATGCCATTTGAATTAAAATTGCAAAATATTATGAAATATTATGCAATAAGTGAAGTAACTTCAGTGTTACATGATGAAAAACGGTAAAATGTTTATCACTACATTTGAAAAGGAGGTAATTCTTAAATCTCCTAATTCAAAAATTGGTATGCTTGCAACATATGCAGAATACAAAACCTGCAAAATAGTGCAAAACCTTAGAATTTGTCCATCGTTTCACATATTGGAAGACTTATCTAAATTGACAGATTGCAATGTACAAGCTTTCTTCAATACTTTGAGTAATTCCTGTTTTTCTCAACCTATTAATTTAAAACATCAAATTTGGGTACAAATGGTAGATGAAAACTCATGGGTTTTCGCTGTTCCAAACATAACCCAACTAGATGTATTATTTAATAACAAACACATGTCATACGAAATATCAGGAATAGGAAAACTTAAAATCTTACAACCAGCTTTGATAAAGTCCCAAGAAGTGCTTTTGCATTATTATCCAAAAGATTTCACAAAAATTCAATATAATAATTTTAAGATGAGTTTTTCACACACACCTCTTGAAGTGAAATTAATTGATAAAAGGTTCCTGATACTTTGGAAACAAAAATAATCACAAATGCAAATAGTAAACAATTATTTCATGAAATCGTAAATTTGAAAAACATGAATCAAGATAAGATGCAACTTTTAGATGTCGAATTAGAAAGACACACCTTTAGTTTTTGGACGTTTTTATGTATGTAATTTTGGCAGTTCTATTCTTGTTTACTCTGTTTCGGATTTACACGTATTGCAAATCCAAATTTTCGAGGAGGGATCTCGGTGCCGGACTCAAGAAGAAGAAATAAATTCTCAGGAAATACAGGAGCTTAACCCAAGAATCAATACAAATATGTTACTACCTAGTTCAGCGTATATAGTAGAACTCGATAATAATAAAATGAATTCTAAAAAAAATGTAAGGAAAAAACCAGTATACATGAATATTAATGTATAAACTACAAGATTATCACATTATTGAAATATATAAATAACTAATAATAAATATAATAAATGAATCAATAAATGACACATTCTCCGGCAATGTACACCTTAGGATGAAATTTTGAAAAGCGTGTATGAGCTATTTGGATATTTTTCCTCGATTATAGACTACTTGAAGCTTCAAAAATCATGGTTTTCATGAATTGAACTTTTAAATATCATTATGTACAAGTTGGTTAAGTTATGCAACAATTCGTGATAAAATCAGCGTTTTAAAACATTTTTCTAAAAACTCCTGGTTTTCAGCGAAATAAAATCCAAAAAATATTCTTTTGATTGCATTTTGTAGGTTTTTAGATGTACTAAACGGAAATATCATGGATTTACAGTTTATCTTATGTTAAGTATTTTTTCAAACTAGTGTAAGTTTACCATTTTATTGCGTTGCAACGTCACGAAAAAGGGACAGTTGTTGATGTCAACAAAAAACTAAACATTCAATCATTTTGATATTTCGGATGCTCTTTGTACTTGGGAAGAGCTTTCAAATGCAACCTAGAGCGACTAAATTGGTTGTCTAGATCCAAAGTTACAACAGGGTTAAGTTTGCGTTGCAACGTCACGAAATTTTAAATCATATTGGTCAAATGGCAAAAAGGTGTATGTGTACACAGAAAAAAAAGTGTAAATTTACCCTACACTTAAACCACGTTTCTCACGTAAACATGCTCAATGTAAATTTGAATACCAATGTAAAGAGTTGTATTGCATTTAAACAGCCTTGTTGTAATGTGAGATTCAATGTAATGAATGAATCTATTGTAAACACATTGTTTGTGGCTGGCAAATCCTTAATTTGAAATTATAAAGAACATGTAAAATCATTTCTCATGTAAAATTTCATAATGTAAACGAAATAAGCATTTAAATTGTAAGTTTGTTTTTGACAACTAAAGCGAAAGACAAAAACAAATTGATTCATTGTCGTTCTTGAATCGTAGTAAAGTGGAAGTGTTTTGAAATACCGGTGCCAAACAATGTTCGATTATTATGAAACTGTGTTGTCGGCTCTCAGAGAAACATCGATTAGGTCAAAACAAAACAAGGGAAAATTTCCGCGAAAAAAGCTTCGGTTCTACGCGACATGAGTTCTACTCGGTGGACGGGAACAACTCCCGGCCGAATCCTGCTGCGAGTCTCTCCAACCACCCAGCCGGGTCGAGGCGATACACGTCGATAATCGGACGCAGTCCGACGAGCGGCGGGAGGCCGCGCAAGATCAACGTCGTCGCCGGAGTCCGGACGAATTCAACCGGAGTTCGTCGAGCTGGAGGCAGGACGACGCCAGCTGCCAAGGAGTCCGGAATCCGGAGAAGGACCTGCCACGCCGCCAAATCCGCTTCGCCGTTCAGAACAACACACCTGAACGTGCCGTTCCAGAATCTGCGCCGTCGCGAAAAGTCTGCGCAACAACCGGAATCGCGCAGCGGCAATGAAGATCGCGACGGTCCGGCAATGATCGACGGCGGGGCCGGGTGATCCAGAAAACCCAGCCAGAGATGGGACGGCTGACGAGATGGTCACGCGGAGTAGTAGCACGCTGTTTAGTAAAAGGAAGAGGTGGGGCGAGTGGTGAAAGATGAAGTAGCGAAAGAGAGGTTAGGGTCTTACGTTGCATTACGGGGGTTTACGACTAGTGAATCCCAGAAGTGTCTTCTCGAGTGCGGTTCCGTAGCAAGAGGAATAACACGGCTTCTTTCTATCTTGTTTTTGTTCTTAAAACGCAATCCCAGCTCAACTCCGCAAACAGCAACCCACTTTGAAGTTTTTCAGTCAGACCGCAATGTACCAAATTACCTCCAGAGTCCACCGCAGCAGCAGAACACAGCCGCATGTCCTTGATCCTGGACAACATTTTTTTTACAGAAGCATTCCGAACGGGAATCAACAGGAACAAGGGAGGTTCAATGGATTCGAAGTGATTTCTATGTCTATCAAAATCCTGACTTCTTCTCGGTGCAACTTTTATCTAAGTTTACGATTCTCCTGGGCAAAAGAAATATTTCTTTTACCGATATTTAAATTTAATCAATAACAATTTCAAATGATTTGGCTTTTCGTTTAGTTTTTGTTAACTTTTATTATGTATTACTATTGTTATGAGAAATCGGCAATTTTGACAGTTTTACACGATGCATAAGGGCTAGCCAACAAAATCGTATTTAGTGAAGAGTCTACACGTCTAATTTAGAAAACCTGTCTAAAAACCAAGGTTAAACCATCTTTAAATCAGTATATTCAAGTGAACGTGCACACTTTCACCCTTTCTCTTGCAGAGTGCACAACTTGTTTTGATTTCTGTTTTGTTTTTGTTTTGAATTTTGTAGTTTTGTGCTCCGCCTGCTGCGACTGCAACTGTGCGTTTGTTTTTTTTATTCGCGAGTGCAGAGCAGAAATAAAATTTATTAATGATTTCGTGAGAGTTACACGTATCAAAATTTAATGATTTGGATAGTGTGAGGAGCCCCGAGGAGCTGTCCTCAAAGTGGGTGGAGATCTCTTGTTCTCTTGGCAAAGGCGTCTCGTAAATTTCTGGAAGAGTAAGTGTGGCCTTGTGAGCCTTTGATCGGAGTAATGGAAGAGATTGGAAGCGGTTTTTGGTCTGTCAAGCTGGTAAGTTGTTTTCGCTGAAAAAAAAATAAGATTAACCATATTTATCATTGTTTTCCACAGTCCTGCGCCACCGGGTAGAGTCGCCAACTTGTTGCGCATAACCTAGAAAATGCAGTCTAGAACTGTGCGCAGAACGCCAGCATCTGTAAATTGCTTCGCCACTGGTGTCCAAGTGGGGACCTTACCGGAACTCTCAACGAATAACACGCAACCCTCCCAGTAGCTGCAATTGATGGCCATTCCGTTCTGTTTCCGATTGAGACGCACCTTTTCTCTTTCCATGCCATGTTGATTGACCGAGCGCTGTCGTGGCTGACTCCACATCGGAATATAACTCGCTGGACACGAATAAGGTTGTCGTCAACACATGTGGGTGACACCGCGCGAGGAGCAGGCGGAATCGATCATACAGGTGGGTGACTTTTCTGTTAAGACAAAACGACCGACTCGCATCACGCCTTTCCCATTGTCGTGCTGTCCGAGTGCTTCAGCGAATTAAAAATCTTCATCGCCAACAGGTACGACACCCATCTGATCTTCCTGTCATGCGTGCAGGAACCGTAACAACGCCGTGTACGACATCAGCTCAACGGCAACGAGTGCGCGTACAGGTGAGTTTCGATTTGAGAAGTAAACAATTTCGAAATTAGCGATCTTTTTGTTTCCAGACACTTAGTGGAAGTTTTGGCCTCGCTTTTGATCTTGAAGGAACAGCATGTAGACACGTTGCGTTGCCTTCGCTCGTATCGTCACCACCACCGAACACCTAATCCGCTGCTGCTGCCTATAGGCCACCTGGTGGACATTGGCCAGCAGGTGCTGTACAAGAAGATACTAAACACTGGCGGTGAGATCATAGATTGAACTTTTTGAACTTTCAACTTCAACTACTTCTTTTAGAGTTTTAGATTGTGCGCAGCTACGCCGAGAGTCCGAATTGAGCTTCCGCCGCAAGAGAAGTGGTTGCGCATGCTTCTGATTCACGAACTGTACGTGTCCTACAACAACCCTAACCTGAAGATCTGCGTTCTCCTCGTCGAGCTTGACACCAGCTACTGGAGCGGTCAAAGCGTTGGCGTGACAAGATGTGTTTCCAGAGCGCGCGATTCCACTGACAATATCGAACCGGTGCATGATTTCGAGAAGCGAAATCTATCTGCGTGAGAATAGATCGAGCTCGACGAATGGACCATGACATCCCGATTGCTGAAGATGACCCGTAGCCAGATCATTACCCGCAAAATTCGAGCATGAAAAAGCTCAGGACAACCTCCAAAACAGAAAAGTACACTTCTTATAGTTAGGTAAGAACATCCCGTATTGCCAAAATCACCATCTGCCAGACAGTAAGTTTACGTTTACGTAATATGTTGTACTAGTAGTTGTATTTAGTTTCTATAAGGAATGGGAAAATCATCAGCCCCAATTATCCTCTTTTGTATGAACGTGTTCTTTCCATAGAGTTATTTACGTGCGCATGTATTGTGTGTACGTACACGAAAAAAAGTGAGGTTAAATTTTGTCCGACCAGCAAAATCAAATGGTGCGCTAGTGTGCGTACGCGAAACGCCATAAAGCTCTATTCAAACTTTCGGCAATGGCATTTGTTCATTCAAATCATTATTCGTTTCAATGCTCAGTTGAATCTGGTTTCTGGTGTAACTTTCAAACACTTTCTTTGCTAAGCAGGTCTACTTTTGAGATTTTGTTTTGATCAAATAGCTCAAATCAAATCCAAAAGTATGTCACCACAAGCAACAGTTTACGAAAACGTTTGAAATTTACATCGGATTCTAGATTCAGCGGAGCAAAAAAAATTCTTTGCTTTTGGTAAATTTACGTTATTTTCATCGGAAATTTACACGATTTCGAAAAAAAATGCCTAGGCTCATTTACATTGGATGAAATGTAAATTTCCAATGAAAATGTTGTAAATTCGCATCATTAATGACGTGCACTTTTGGTACATCATAAATGATGTAAATTTACCTGTTTTTTTTTTCTGTGTAGTTGGTTGTTGAAGATAAAAGGGTACTAAATATTATATATTTTTTATATAATGTTTCCGAGCATATTTACAGAAGAATTGTACATGGGTCATTCACAAATCCCGTCACTTAAGTTTGTATGCAACTCGATTAAAGTAGGTATTTTATGAAACTTGTTGAACAAATCAAAATAGACCGATGTTCACAAGGGGGAAAAATTCTAAAACTTTCAAAAAAGTAATCACGTGATTATTGGATGGCCCCTTTATGATAAACTGATTTACGTGAGGGTTCATTCTAATACAACGCAACGATTTTTTTTTATCCCACACCCTTATGTAGGCCAAATTACAGTGAAATTCACTAAACAATAAAAATCACGTGATTCGATTGTTTTTTTTACAAACTTTTGTCACTTTGTTGTTGGACGAACTCTTGCCTAAATAAGTTGTATGCAACGTTTAGTTAAAAATTAAAAATGTTATGTTGCGTAGGTAAACAGTTTTATCATTTCCTCAAATTTAATTTAAAAAGCACAAAAGTCAACAAAATAAGTTACGTTGTTTGCAGATCACCCCTTAGCCATCAACAAACGATATGAACACTTTATTTATAAATTTAAGCCCTTCTGAAAACTTGAAGCTCCTTACCTCCCTTCTAAAACTTCCAAGTGTTTTGTAAATTGCCCAAAACCATTAAAATATTAAGGGAGCGTACTTGCATTACGTAACAAAACATTTATATTTTTAGACCCCCTCCACCCCCTAATACATTTAATACATTTCCGATACATTTTTTTGTATAAATCCTCGAAACTCCCTCCCCTTTGATATTACGCCGTTACGTAATGCATAGACGTCCCATTACATCAGTGTTTCTCAACCGGTGAGGAATTCCCCCCTGGGGGGGAATTTGACCATTTTTTGGGGGGAATGAGGATAAATCGAATTTATTTGAACGTGTACATATAAATTTCAACGATAGGGTTTTAAACAATATTTTTGTATGTTTTCACTGATTCTAACAAGTTTTAGTTGAGATTACGGCATTTTTTCAAAATTGATAAATAAGTTTTATATTTTTTAAGGATCACTCTCACTTCTGTAAGTTATAACATGGTTCTTGAAATATTAAAACGAATTTCTTTTTAAAAAATTATCAATACTTTTATTTTCGAAAAAAAGCACGAGATGTTCTTCGGGTTTTTGAAAAAGATTATTTAAAAAAAAAATGATTTGCTTCTTATGGAATTGTACATTGAGAATTATTGTAAGGTTTTGCTGAATACTGTATTGGAAATCAAATGTTAGTAAAACGCTTGTTTTAGCATTCGTTTAAACTGGAATTTTTCTTTTTATTAATTTTCATTCCATTCAAAATTATCAGTGCAACGAATAGGTTATTGAAAATAAATAATCAATCTGCGTTCAAAATTCTCTAAGATTTGAGAAATTTAATTTTCTTTATGATTTGTTTATTTTTGGTTTGGAAATATATTTTGTTTGATCAAATCATGATATTTATGCTTTTATACCAAAAAGTTCAAAATCAGGGGGAGGAATGAGGCTCATGAAAATTAGTCAAGGGGGAATGGAACGAAAAGGTTGAGAAACACTGCATTACATGGATAGAGGAGGGGAGGGGGAGTCCTCCGTGATAATGGAATAATACAAAAAAATTAAAAACGCTTTGGAAAACTTCGTAAATTGTACTGCTACTGTGAAAGCGGTATAGGGGAGGGGGAGGGCTTTAACATGGGCGGGCCAATCAATTCACATGTCCTTGTACTGTCTTTTAATGTCTTATAATAAAATCTTAACCTACAGTTGCTCAAACTAACAAAAACTATGATTTATTTTGAAACTAAAATTTCGTGACGTTGCAACGCAACGAAAAACCCTGTTTTCAAAAACAGAGCGTTGCAACGTCACGAAATGTAAGTGGTCTTTAAAAATCGAGGTTGGATTTTTCGAAAAACTAATGATTGCATTCGATTTGTTGGCCAATTTCACACTAAAAATGGAAGAAGAACTCCAAATTTGCCGTTGAACAGAGCAGAGTTAATGGCGAAACATGAATTGGGTCAGGATTGAGAAAAAGTCACGCGTTGCAACGTCACGCTACATATTCCCCTCTCAAAAATAGAATATTCGCTTAAAATAATGTTTCAACATTGTTTCTTATAGGAAATTTAATGTACTTTCCGAATCTGTAATAACATATGTACCTTTTCAATGTATTTTTTTAGTTACAGCCGAAATACTGAAAAAAGAAAAGTCAAAGCGTTGCAACGTCACGGCGGAATGTGTCAAATATAATTTATATAATGTGAAATAAAATCAAATGATTAAAAGCTAGATTTCTACACCAGAGAACATTTTCGCAAAATGATCTTGAAAATAAAATGTATATATGTTCATTGATTGAAGATTATATTTATAATAAAAAACAAAAGTTTCATAAACGAAACTTTTTCAGATAAGGGTGAGTGATGTGGCGATAAGACCACTCAGAGGTTCTTGAACCATACAGGTTCTGGAACCTTCATCTAATTGTTTGATCGGAACATTCCACAAGGTCATAAACCTGTGGAATGCATAATGTAAAGTTTGTTCCGAGACCTTATCTGAAGAAGGTTCGTTGCACCTCCAAATAAGAGAGTGCATTAGTCTTATCTTTATGCTTAGGCTAATAGACCGGTCAAACAACCAGAGGGCTATGACCGGTCGCGTTCCTAACACTGTTAGGAACGCATATAAATAGGTAAGATATTTGAAATAAAGTTAGTCGAGGTTGAAACTGCAAACCGTCTTTAGTTGAATTATCACTAGCCCCTGTCTCCACACAAGCAATGTTCAAAATCCAGAAGACCTCAACTTGGTATTGAAATGGTTTATTCTGTGGTATTATTTTACCCTTGGAATAGGATTGTTTGGTATTGTTGTGCCCTTCCACATAAAAGAATTTGGTATGATTTCATGGTATTTTACCTTCTATTACTGGGCAATCAAGGGCACATTTTGGTCCCTATTATTTGCACAAGTAATAACAAAATTTGGTATTCCCGTGTTATTTACCCTTGCTCGGGCTACCACCTCAGAAAGACAGCAGCAGCCGCGCATTCAGTGAAAACTTGAAGCAGCATTTGAAAGTGTAATTGTAGTCGTGTTCAGGTTCAGGCTTCGCTTAAAAATTACCAAATCTAAAATAAAATTTGTTTAATTAAATAAGGGTCATTCCATCTCAACTGTGCACGAAAAAGTGCAAATTTGAAAATTACCCTCTCCGATCCTGCTCAAATTTGGCAGAGCTGTTGATACTATCAAAACATGCAAGAATCCCGAATTTCATCCAAATCGGACCACCCCCTCCATTTTTGTACCTCCCCAAAAAATCGACTTTTTGGCGATTTTTGACCAAACCTCCTAGTTTCAAACGACGATAACTCAGGAACCACAAATCTTAGAGGGTCGGTCTTAGACTCAATTTTGAAGGAAATTGGACGTAGAATCCATTTCCGTGATTAAAATTTTGATTAATTTATTTTCTCTACCTGTATTGCGCAATTGAAAACTTTAAACGGCCGTATCTCAAAACACCCCAACTTATTTTTTTTATTTGACCTCACCATCGACCATCACTTATCGACAGAAATGAATATGTTTCGTTCCAGAGATATCGAATTTTAAAGTTTTGTGTTTTCGAGATTACCTACATCAGCTTCATTCGCCGCATCTGCTAGAAGCACACAGGCGGGCTGATCAATAACTGCTACCTGGCCATTTATTGAAATAATATTTCATCACAAATAATCTTTATCAAATTGAGCAAAAATTGACTGTATAACACTGTAGGAAACTGAGATGAATCACGAATGTTTATCTGCTCAAAAAAAAAATGAATGAAGTGAATTTCTGTGCTAACCCACAGGACAGAGCAATAACGACACACAGTAAAGGGCAGAATTGGATTACGACGGAGAGAGCAGGAAAATGCAATTAATCTTGTTAGTAACACTGAACAATAAGTGCACGATACATTATTGAGTAAAAAATATGAACTAAGATTATTAAAATTTGTTGATACGTTATACTCTAGTGAAGGACGATCACAAGGAGTAGGAAAAGGATTTCTGGAAAGTATAAAACTGAAAAATGTGCGCCCAATTTCATGGGAAACTAGAACGAATATTTTCTGGCAACTCTGACTGCATGAATGAAAATTTTCATTCGAGCACAATCTGATTATTTACTAATAAAAACTAATTGAATTGAATTGTATTACTGGGCAACCAAGGACACATTTTGGTCTCTGTTATTTGCCCAAGTAATACCAAAATTTGGTATTCCTGTGTTATTTATCCATGCTCGGGATTTTTTTTTTGTTTTGTTCGATAAAGTAACTTACTGTTGGTCACGCGCTAACAATTTGAGTGGATCGATCGTCACCAATTGAGCGATTGATAGTCATTGAATCGATCTTTGCTTTACATTAAAGATGTTTGCAGTATTACTTACTATTTCAAACCATAATGCAGGCAACACAATATTTGAAAATCGATCACATGATACTACTCCTCCTATTTCTCCCATGGCCATATTGATCTGGAACTTAACTGATAGTTTTAAGGGTAGCCCTGAAAGCTGATAAATAGGTATTATTTGATGAGTTATTTTTCCACTCAACATAAGCAATCAAATGTATTGAAATGATTGTATGAGTACTTTTTGTTATAATTAGATTTTTAAATACCTGTTCTATTTGAAAATCTAATTATAACAAAAAGTACTCATAAAATGTAATTTCATACGACATATAAAACTTCGCAAGTATCAATTCCAGTGTTGTACCTTTCTTGATAGCCAATCTTCTCCAACCTTCCATCGGATGGGGAAGTAAAACGTCGTTCCCGGTATTTGTTAGGCCGTTAAGTTATTCCAGGAGTAGGAGTCGTCTCTACGTTATAAGTACAAACAACACACCAAACCAAGCCTTCTCTGGTGAAATCGCTGCGGCGGCGGTCTGACTCGCAATTCAAAGGTCGTCAGATCTATCGAAAATACATCATGTATTTTTTTATTCCCCCAGTATAGAGGAATGTTGGAGCGATTACTTCCAATATTCTTCTTTGAGTTTGATCACAAATGTTTAAACAACAACAAATATTCTGAATATACAGGCGAGGAAGAAACGTGGGGATCACCAGCTCATATATTGTTGAGAACCACCATTCTAAGAAGTTTTGGTGCTCCGGGACTCTCTATGATGGGACATCGTATTTCTACAAGTGCCCTGGGCATAGCACCACAACCCGAGCATGGGTAAATAACAAGGGAAATGCGTAATAATACCTTTCTCTGGTATCAATACCAAATGTTGGTATTCCTGGACTCTTTAAAATTTGTCTTAAGGATTATGCAAGAGCAAAATCTGGTATCATACCAATTTAAGGTGTTGTTTTGATATTACAAAATAGCATAATTTGTCACCGGTCGAGTACCACATTTTGGTATTCTTTTGGTATTACAATATTTTATCAAATTCCTCTGAAACTATGGGAAAATTTTGACCAATTTTGACAAAATAATTAATTTTGCGCTAAAATGATGTCTCAAAGCGAATGCTTTCATTGAAATCCGGACATTTCAAACTTGAAATTGTGGAAAATTTTCTAAGTTAGGATGCCACATTTTGGTATTATTTTGGTATTGAAAGGTTTCATGAAATTCCTCTGAAACTATGAGATTTTTTTTATAAATTTTGACGAGATAATTAATTTTGCGCTAAAATGACTTGAAACCCAAAAATGTTAAAGCTGATTTTCATCATTTTTGATATACCCACTAAGATTTTTTTTTTTAAAATGTTGAAATTTCTCTAAGTCGGGATAACCAAATACTTTGAAAAACGAGTTAATCGACAGATTATTGAATTTTGGTGAATTTCAATCGAGTTTCATTTTAATTACACTTATTTTTCAATGTTGTTATTTTTCAGAATCTTCAAGAACTTCATGCACAGGCCGTTCATCAATGACAAATGCATTCGATGTGGTGAAGAACCCAAGTAACCACAAGCACTAAATTGAAGTATTTATTCAGTACTAAATCAGCACTCGAATGCTTTGAAGTAGTAAAGTACCAAAACTTTGCAGCATTACAACTGGCATTAAATCACCATTTACGACCTTGAAAATGTGCTTCAAAGCATTTGATGTTTATCAACAAAGTAACCCATCCATTTCAGCCAGTCACGCTCTTATTGACTTTTATCCTTCTCCCGTTATACTGTTCCAATAAGCGTGCGGGCTAAGGCGCATTTCCCCCAGTGTGCAACAGTTTTATTTTTGCGTGAACTGGGTTCAATTCCCGCTGACTGAAGTGTTTTTTTTTGTTTATTTTTTTTGTGGAAAACTGCAGCCTGTAATTAAGCCAAATTTTTCAAAACATATGCCCATAGCACAAAGGACATTATCAAAAGTTCTCTGCTAAATTGAATAACTTTTCTTGCAAGCAAAAAGCTGCTTTCCGGAAGTCTGATACACTTTGTGAAATTTTGCCAACCGTGGACCAAGCACTCCTCGGAAAAACAGTTTACGTTAGCCGTTAGCCATTACTTGTCCCTATTAACCCCAAGCCTTCCGCAATTGATTGTACTGTACTTGACTGGATGGCCGCAATTTGCTGAATGACTCGTGACAACGGGTTTTTCTCATGAACCAGAAACTCGAAACAGCAGAAAGAAAGTCTTCCTTAATGTTCGATGCATCAACCACATCGATTAAAACTTTCAAAACAAACACTCATTTCAGAATACATCAGTTGGCTGGCGCGCATCCTGGAGATCGACGAGAAAAATGCAAGAATAACATCAAAGTGTCACACTCACACATGAAACGCAACAGGAGAAAAAAAAACAAAGGAGGCCCACCACCAAGTGTGTGGAGCAGCTAGCTGTCCTTTTTTTCCCCCAGCCTTGACGTCGATAAAGCAGTTTTTTTGTTCGAGCTTTCGGTGAGGCATTAAAACGGCATCACTGTGCGCCACTTGAAATATTTCTCAAGGGAAAAGTGCTGATTTAATGTTTTGAAGCATTATTTGCTGGTATTAAATGCCAATATAATGCTGATTTAATGCCGCTATTTAGTGCCTCGCGGTTACTTGGGAATATCACTAAGAACAACATACACCCTTACCAAAAATCATGATTTTTTGAGTTCCAAATCCCACTTTTCATACGATTTTTTCAGTTCAACCCATATAACCATTTTTATGGTTGTAGTACCTGAACTCAAAAAATCGTATGAAAAGTGGGATTTGGAACTCAAAAAAACATGATTTTTGGTAAGGGTGTAGAATCATCAGGTGAGTAGATTTGGCTGTTGCATATGGATCATTTCCGTTTTTTCACTAACTGCAACTGTTGCACTAAAAATGGTATGGAATGTAGAGAATAAGACGAGGATAATCAAAATAGCAAAATAACTTTATCGATTGAAATATTCAATACAAAATAAATGCTACATTTACGTATGGCCGTTTGAAATGTTAGAGTCGATACTCGACGGTTGTTGATTGCGGAGTGAATTAGCCAGCAACGCGTGAGTGAACGTTTGAGTGTGAGTGCCTCACGCTTGTCTGCTGCGCAACGCGAAACGTCTTTGAGGAAAAAGAGAGAGAGCGCGCGACAAGACAAAGTCATCGATTGCTGCGATGCACACACGAGAGTCGGTTGTGTGTGTGCGCTCTTGGAATGATCGTGGCCAGGGCCTGGTCTTCAGTCTAGTTTGGAAATTTGCAGTGGATGGTCGTTTGACGACATTTTCAGTTTCCATCGTCGAGATGGCTGTAGTATAAAATAAATAAATAAAAAAAACCGTGTTTACTACATGGCGCAGTTGGTGGGTAAGTTAGTGAGATAGTTATGATATCAGAATACAGTTGACGAACGCCTCAACTGCACTGACAATAAAACAGAGAAAACAGTTTGACGAACGCCTCAACTGTACTGATGATAAAAAGAAGAAAAAAAAAACAGTTTGACGAACGCCTCAACTGTACAAATAAATGTTGACGTATGCCTCAACAAGTTGAATCTTTCTGGTAATGAATATTAAATCAATATGGTGTTGGAGCGTATGCCCTCAATCACCGCTAATCATGAAAAAAAAAAGAAGAAAATAACACATATGGGAAAAGGAAACAAAAGTTGATCCACAAAGGAGATAAGCTCTTATTGAAGTTCTTATCAAATACAAGGAAAAAAAAAAAGAAAAAAATGAAAAAATAGTTTGGTGCGTAAAAAATAAGAGATTAAGATTAAAACAATCAATACAATTTATAAAGAAAATCACAACAAAAGAGAATGAAGAAAATAGGAAGTTTGATGCTCATTCACGACATGGCTCAGACAAAATGAATAAAAAAAAATACTAGCTAAGCTTAACATTAAAGAGTAAAATAGACAAAGGTGATAAGAATTTGGAAAAAGGAAAAGTTCTTATCAAATATATTTTGAGATGATTTAAAAAAAAAATAAAAAACGAAAAACAAAATTGCCGCAAGAAAGATATAAAACGTTACAAAAAAACAGTGAATGCAATGAAAGAGGATAAAAAAAATAAAAATAGTTGAAGGGTTAAATCTACAAAGAAGATAAGCTCTTATTGAAGTTCTTATCAAATACAAGGAAAAAGGATAAAAAAAATTAAAAAATAGTTTGGTGCGTAAAAATAACAGATTAAGATTAAAACATTCAATACAGTTTATAAAGAAAATCCTTTTTATTTAATTAAGAAAATAGGAAGTTTGATGCTCATTCACGACATGGCTCAAACAAAATGAATAAAAAAAATAGCAGCTAAGCTTAACATTAAAGAGTAAAATAGACAAAGGTGATCAGAATTTGGAAAATGGAAAAGTTCTTATCAAATATATTTTGAGGTGATTTAAAAAAAAAATAAAAAAAAATTAACGAGAAAAAAATTGCCGCAAGAAGGATAGAAAACGTTACAAAAAAAAAACCAGTGAATGCAATGAAAACATTAAAGTTTTTATTTTTTGTTGGCTACTCAAAAAAAAATAATAATAAGGGAAAGATTTTTTTAAAAAGACTGTGGTAAAAATATGAAAATCAAAAGCTCTTATCATTTAAGATTTGATAAGAAAAAAAAAGGGAAACAATTTTGTTTAGACAAATGGCTGAAAATAAAATGGAAGATGAGTTCGAGTTAAAAAAAAATGTGATGAAGAAGTGAATAAGTTTAAGTTTATGTTTACTTAAACTTAGTGATACAATCGAATACAAGAAAACGAAACGAAAGAGGAGTGTTCAAGTGTTTATGGAAAATTGTTGCTCATTCACAAATTGATTAAGTGACAGAAAAGAGAAGCACGACAGAACACAAAATTAATAAGAAGAGAATAGCAATACAGTAAATTAAAATCGAAGAGTTAATTCCATAGAGAAAATCAGTTCTTATTGAAGTTCTTATCGAATATAAAAAGAACGAGATAAAAAAAGGAACCAAGACATTTTTTGTTAAATTGTCGAAAAGAAAGAAATGTTTGGTGTATCACAAAAAAACTATAATTAATTGCAAACCATAAACAAGATCTAAATATGACCGAATTAATAGCAAGAGGAAAATTAAAGTGATTTTATTTGTTTGGTTGGTCATTCACAGCATGGTTCAAAGAAGAAAAAAAAAGAACCGACAAAAATAGATAAAATAAATAAATAAATAAAATTAAAAGTGTAAAATAGACAAAGGTGATAATAATTTTGAAATTTATCAAATTCTTATCAATTAAAATTTGATTTAAAAAAAATGATAAAAAGAACAAGAAATCGCAAAAATTAATAATAAATAAAACATTGATTGATAAATTTGGAGCGAAAAATAAATTGAATGAAAAAAAGGTAAACATAATTGAACAGTAAAATCCACAAAGGAATGCTCTTATTGAACTTCTTATCAAATACAAGGAAAGGAAAAAAAATAACGAATAGTTGGTGCGTAAAAAAAATGTTATCTCATATAATTTATGAAGAAAATCACAACAAGAGGAAATTAAAGGAAAGAGGAAAGTATGTGTTTAAAAAAAACAAAACTGTAAATATATAAAAAATAAAAGGGTAACATACAAAAAAAGGTGTTAAGAATTTGAAAAATTCTTACCAAATATCCAAACAAAAAAAAAATAATGGAAACAAAAAAATACGAACGAAAGAATGATAGAAAATTTTGTGCTTCACAAAAAAAATAACAATAATGAAATGAAATATTAAAACAAAATAAAATGATCAAATAACTAAAAGAGACTTGAAAGAAAAGAAAAAGGAAAAAAAGAGAAAGAATAAAAAAATAATTGGTAAAAAAAATGCAAAAACAAATATGAAAAAAACGGAATTCAGATATTATTAATGAATGAATGGAGTTTGAAAAAAAAAGATGAAAATATTAACTATAACTTATTGAGTGAAGTGAATAAGACAGAACAAAAGTAAAGAGGAGAGTTCAAGCGTAAAAAAAAGTGGAAATACATTAATAAGAGAAAACCAGATAAAAGTAACCAGATATAAAAAGGGAAAATCTAAAGGGGTTTTATTAGTCATTTTCAAATTTATTGAGTAAAAGAATTAAAAAAAAATCAACTCTTAAATCAAAAAATGAAAATCAGAGTGATTGAAACAAAAGAGGTTACGTGTTATTACACATGTATTCCTTATTATCATTTTGATAGTAAAAAAAAAATCTGGAGATAAAAAAAACCAAGACCAAAGAGTTAGTAATAATAGAAAATGATTAAAATACTTTTCAAATACAACAGGATTAAAAAAAACCAAATACAACATGCAAAATTAAAAAAAAAATACAAAAAATCTCAAAAGAAGGAGTAAAATTACTTAGTTATAAACGATAGATAAACGAGTCTGTTTGTCTGTGATATAACTGATTTTTTCGGTGAAATTGGATTAGGTACTTTTTTTCTACAAAAACAAAAAGTATTTTTTTCCAAGAAACAAGAAACAAAATAATATTGAACAATTTTGGAAGTTTCTTAAGTTAATATTTGTAGGAAATTAAATAAAAGTGATTTTTCCTCTGGGAATGAAAAGACCAAATTATTTGGAATTGTATCAAAGAGATTTTTTTTTTTCAAGCTAATACTAACAAAGTAATGTGAAATGGGTTTAGAAATTTCTGTTCTGAATTCGGAAATGAAAAGGGTATATTTTTCTACAGGAAATTAAAGCGCAAGGAAATTTTTGATGATTGCTGATTACGACACGAATGCCATTGTAATGGTAAAGTGTCTTTAATAAAAAAAAAAATACGGATTGTTAAAAAAAAAATATATATATAAGTTACGGAAATTGCTTTCCGCATAATTGATCGACGCCACCAACATCGTCAGCACAGCCGACAAGAGTAACCCAAACTGCGAACAAAGCTAAACTTCGTTTACCTCGCCGCGATTAAAGCAAGTAGCTCGATTAATGCACTGTAAGCAAAACCTCAGTACCTCGTGTGTGAGGCTCTGGGGGACTTTTCGATCATAATAAAATCAGAACGTTTTGGAGAGTCTGCGATCAGCAGAGAAGCGAGTCAGACGTGTGTCCCTCACAAACCAAAAGAGTGCTAAAAAGTGCAAAAAATGCCTCACGGCAAGAAAAAGAGGCGGTCCTCACCAGCAGGATCGGCAGATTTGAAGAAGCTAAAGAATGCCGAAGTGCTACCTGCAAAGCCAGGCAGTTTGAGCAAGGACGCTCAAAATTCGTCTGGAAACCAGTTCGCTACCCTCCCTGTGGACGTGAGCGAGAAGGAAGAATTTGAACGACGGGAAAAGTTGCCACCCATTTTTGTGAAAACATCGTCATCGGATTCGGTGCGAAAGTGGCTGACCGGATTTATCAAATCTGGTGCTTTACGAGCTTCCATTCGCTTGTGTGCTGATGGACTCAAAATTCTGCTACCTACCAGAAAGGATTACAACTACGTTCGGGATTTCCTGAACAACACAAAGATTGAATACTACAGCCATGACGATCCAGGTAAACGCCCCATGAAACAGGTCCTCCGAGGCCTGTACGACATGGATGTAAGTGTGCTGAAAGAAGAGCTCAAATCTCTGAAGTTGAACGTGATCGAAGTCTTCAAGATGACGAGACACAACAAGGACATCAAGTATCGTGATCAACTGTACCTGGTTCATCTCGAGAAAGGATCGACAACGCCGTCTGAGCTGAAGGCAGTTCGGGCAATTTTCAACATCATCGTGTCTTGGGAACGTTATCGTCCAGTGCACCGTGACGTGACACAGTGTTCGAACTGTTTGCAGTTTGGGCATGGTGGAAGGAACTGTTTCATCAAGAGTCGTTGTGCAACCTGCGGAGGTGAGCACAAAACTCAAACTTGCGAAACAATCAACGAGAACATCGAAGCGAAATGCTTCAATTGCGGCGGCGACCATTCTACCAAGAATCGAAGCTGCCCAAAACGAGCTGAGTTTGTAAAAATTCGGCAGCAAGCGACGACGAGGCACCAACCAAATCGTCGCAAAACACCACCAACTTTCACGGACGTGGATTTTCCTGCTTTGGCGTCACCTGGAGTGGGATCTGTTCGAGTGGTTCCAAATCTGCAGCCATTGCCGTTGAATCAGCGGCAAAAAGTTGCAGAGAACACAACACCTCCTGGCTTCAGTCAGCAATCGAGGGAAAACCAACCAACATCAACGGATGAAGGCAGCAGTGATCTGTTTTCACCACAAGAACTTCTGAACATTTTCATCGAGATGACAACAACACTGCGTGGTTGCAAAACTCGTGTGGAACAAGTAAGAACGCTTGGAGGATTTATCTTAAAATACAGTTCGTAGTTTACTCGTTCTAGTGATTTTGAATATTTCAATGGATTATTTTTTTTTTTAGTTTTAGGTTAGGATTAGTTGTTAAAGTGATTTTTTTTCTTTTTTACCCAAATGTATTCAATTCAATGCAATAATGTAAAACAATTTGAAGCAAATAAATAAATGTGATCAGTTAATAAGAAAACGAAAAATATAACAAAGATGAAGAGCATTAGGCCATACCACTTATCATGTAAAAGAAATGTAATTATTATAAGAATGTTCAATAAAGACATATTTAATTTCAAAAAAAAAAAAAAAAAAAAAATTTCAGAACGTTTTGGACAGTCTAACACAACGCGTCGGCGTTATTTATTTCGAAACTTCCCCCCTTTCATAATGGGATCTTTATAACTGGCGCAGTCGAGTCTTCGCCGGAAGGTGGCTGTGCCCAGTGATTGAAGTGGTCGTTCGCGAAAATCTCGGTAGTGAGACCGAAAGTGCAAGTTAATGCGAAAAACACGGCAGTTGTTCATTCAGCAGAAATTCGTCACCAACGGCTCTGGAGATCAGGAGTAAGCAGCCAAGGAAATTACCTGGTGAAGCAGCCACCGACCGAAGAAGATGAACCAACGTTATCCGCTGGATACTTCGGCAAGAGGCGTGATACCATCGTGTGCACATCGCGAAAAACTCGGTCAGAGTTCAGGAGCGCAGCACGACATGGACGTCAACACCTTCGACGAGGAGGACAAAGGAACAGCGTTACCCGGATTTTCAACAAGCAACAAAATTTAAAGTGAAAAAAAAAATCCAAATTCAAAATTCAAAAATATTTTTCCAAATTTGATAAGTTAAGTGAGTGTGTGTGAGTAAAAACAAAATCAGCAATTCGAAAATCAGATTAACTAATTTGACAAAAGGAACAAACACGATTCAAAATTTATTTTTTAGAAGGTGTGTGAGTGATAAAAAAAACAAAGAAAATCATTTCAAAATTATGTAGCAAAAAAATTTAAGTTAATCGAGTGTGTTTGAAATTGTTAAGAGGAAACATTACAATGAAATAATAGTTTGTTTGTAATAGCTAATTACAAGTCTCGATTTGTAATTCAGAGTTACAGAAATGTAACAAACGAAGATGTAATTAAGGATTACGTAATCTTTGATTACAAATATTTGTAACACTTAATTACAAAACAGCAACAACTATAATGTTTCAAACATCACCAAAGAAGCTTCTGATATTTCAAACTCGCTGAGTGACCTGTTTGGTAGTTCATTCCGATGGAAAATTTCTGTGCAGTCGATACGGATCGAGACGATCCTTTCTTGGTGAGGGAGCAGTTACGGAAATTGCTTTCCGCATAATTGATCGACGCCACCAACATCGTCAGCACAGCCGACAAGAGTAACCCAAACTGCGAACAAAGCTAAACTTCGTTTACCTCGCCGCGATTAAAGCAAGTAGCTCGATTAATGCACTGTAAGCAAAACCTCAGTACCTCGTGTGTGAGGCTCTGGGGGACTTTTCGATCATAATAAAATCAGAACGTTTTGGACAGTCTAACACAACGCGTCGGCGTTATTTATTTCGAAACTTCCCCCCTTTCATAATGGGATCTTTATAACTTATATATATTGCACACTATATATTTTATTATAGAACTGGATTTCTGGAGGGAATATAAGAAAAGTATTTTTTCTTAGGTAAAAGAAAGAGCTATAAAGTATAGAAGAGAAAATGTAAAACCATTAGTTTTGAAATTGTGATCATTGGACTAAGTTTTTTTTTTTGCAAAAATTGGAAAGAAAGGGACTGTCTCAATGATTTTTATCGAGTTTGAAAATCTATTTCAGTTTATCAAATAATTCAGAAAATGAAAATAAGAAAATGGAAAATAAAATAAGAGAAGAGTTTTTGCAAGTTTAAAAAAAAAATAGTTAAATAGGTAGCTTAAATAAAAATTAGTTCGTTTATGAGTCTGGACGGCTTATTGTTGTTGGAACGACAAAAGAAAAGAGAAGTGTTGAGAATTAATTGATTTGGAATGAAAAAACAGATGCAAATGAAAATAATAAAAAAAAAAACCAAAACAATACACAGCAAGCGTTTTTAGGAAAGACATTAGAATTCAAAGTAAAAAAATCAGCAGCCGCCTTGAGGGCTAATGTGAGTGAGAAAAACGTAATCATGCTTTATAATCAAAGAAATTTTATGTAACTTTTCAACCAAATATTAACTTTGCTACCTCAGATTAAAAAAAAAATGGTAATATTCAAAATAACCAGAAAAGAGTAGAGAAGGGGGAGAATGTAGAGAATAAGACGAGGATAATCAAAATAGCAAAATAACTTTATCGATTGAAATATTCAATACAAAATAAATGCTACATTTACGTATGGCCGTTTGAAATGTTAGAGTCGATACTCGACGGTTGTTGATTGCGGAGTGAATTAGCCAGCAACGCGTGAGTGAACGTTTGAGTGTGAGTGCCTCACGCTTGTCTGTTGCGCAACGCGAAACGTCTTTGAGGAAAAGAGAGAGCGCGCGACAAGACAAAGTCATCGATTGCTGCGATGCACACACGAGAGTCGGTTGTGTGTGTGCGCTCTTGGAATGATCGTGGCCAGGGCCTGGTCTTCAGTCTAGTTTGGAAATTTGCAGTGGATGGTCGTTTGACGACATTTTCAGTTTCCATCGTCGAGATGGCTGTAGTATAAAATAAATAAATAAAAAAAACCGTGTTTACTACATGGAAATACAAAATTTTGGTATTTCTTGTGCAAATACCAGCGACCAAAATGTGCTCTTGGTTGCCCAGTAGCGTGGTTCACGTTTCTATGAAAAAGACAAAAGTTGTTATTTTGTCTTGCATCAACCGGAATTTCGTTCTTTTATGTCCCCAGAAGCACTCCTGAAAATTTGGTAAGGTCTAGTAACCTATGCGTCGACCGTTTGGTGGCCGAAGACTGAACAGAAGACATGTCAGTCGAAGCTGACCAAGCTCCAACGACTGGCATGTCTCTCTGTAACGAGTGCAATGAAAACAACCCCCACCGCGGCCATGGAAGCCATGCTATGCATTCTGCCTTTACATTTACATGTGAAGCAGGAGGCAGCGCTTGGCGCTCTACGACTACAACGGTGTAACAACTGGGTGGAAGGAGATGGAACGGGTCACTCGCGGATCGTGAAGGCTTTTGACATTTCCCCCCTTGCAACTTCAGTCTCGGACTGCATGGAGGTGAGGCCCAACATGGACATTCCATATGAGGTGATTGAACCAAATCGCCAAATGTGGAGTAATGGAGGACCTACACTTCCAGAAGGAACTATTCGTTTCTTTACGGATGGTTCAAAATGGGCACTTCTACTGGAGCAGGAGTCTTCGGTCCTCGAACCAGGGAAACCATATCTATGGGAAAGTGGCCTACCGTTTTTCAAGCAGAAGTGTATGCCATACACATCTGTGCGAGGACGTGTATTATGAGAAATTATAGACACGCAAAAATCGGTATTTTCTCGGATAGCCAAGCTGCACTATTGGCATTAAAATCCTCTAAATGCGAATCCAAACTTGTTTGGGAGTGCGTCGCTTCCCTCAGGGAACTTGCTTCTCGGCATAACAGAGTCATGTTGTTTTGGGTTCCAGGGCACTGCGGCATTGAAGGCAACGAAATGGCTGATGAACTTGCCAGACAAGGCTCATCAAACATCTTCGTGGGTCCCGAGCCGTTCCTTGAATCTCAAAAGTGCCGTAAAGCAAGAAATAACTAATTGGGGACAATCGCAAATCGCTTCAATCTGGGGCGAGATGCGAGGATTGAGACAAGCTAAAACTTTTATCACTCCAAGTCCTTCAATTGCCAGGAAACTTCTTGGCTTAAACCGTAGGGAACTACGAATACTGCAGGGCTTCTAACAGGACATTGTCCTGCCAGATATCACCTGCACAAAATCGGCAGGTGGCTTAACAACCTCTGTCGTTTTTGTTTAACTGAGCTGGAAAGCTCGGCACATTTACTCTGCTTCTGCGGAGCACTTGTGTCTCGAAGGCTGCGGTTCTTTGGATCGCACCTTCTTACGCCGTACAATGTATGGCACCACACCCATCCCAAGAAGGTCATACAGTTCATCGACTGTATTGCTCGAATTGGGATAAACCATGTCTGCAAAATAACCCCTCGTCTTCCGATCCAATGGATACGAGTAATTTGTAGTATGGACAGTAACCAGGGTACATCACAAAAGATAGCCTTCTCAGGTGGTCGCAGTGAAGTTAACCCAATGCCCATTAGGCAACAAAAAAAAAAAAAAAAAGGAGGTCTAGGAGCTCCAGTTTTAATTGAAATTTATATGGGATTTTGATTTATTTTCCATGGAAACTATCTTTTACATTGTATTAGGATTTTTTTATAAATCGATGAAATGACTTGATTCTTATAGTAGGAGATAGGTTTTGAACTGGGGAACAACTTTGTAGAACATACCAACATGCTAGGAAGTGACCCTTTAAAGATACAGAAATAAAGCCCTTTCAAAAGCCACCATCTAAAAGTATCTGTATCTTTAAAGGGTCACTTCCTAGCATGTTGGTATGTTCTACAAAGTTGTTCCCCAGTTCAAAACCTATCTCCTACTATAAGAATCAAGTCATTTCATCGATTTATAAAAAAATCCTAATACAATGTAAAAAAAGATAGTTTCCCATGGAAAATAAATCAAAATCCCATATAAATTTCAAATTAAAACTGACCTTACCAAATGGGCTCAAATTTTCAGGAGTGCTTCTGGGGACATAAAAGAACGAAATTCCGGTTGATGCAAGACAAAATAACAACTTTTGTCTTTTTCATAGAAACGTGAACCACGCTATTGCCCAGTAATAAATGGTAAAATACCATGACATCATACCAAAATCATGTATGTAGAAGACCACAGGAATACCAAAATTTGATTTTACAAGGGCGCGGGAATACCTGAAAATAAAACCTTGGCAATACCAAGTTTTGGTACTCAAGCAATGTTCAAAAATCCAGAAGACCTTTTGCGGTATTACTTTATCTTTGGAATAACATGGTTTGGTATTGTTGTGCCCTTCCACATACAAGACTTTGGTATGATTTCATGGTATTTTACCATCTATTACTGGACAATAGCGTGGCTCACGGATATATGATATATGATATATGTCTTTTTCATATATCCGTGAGCCACGCTACTGGACAACCAAGAGCACATTTTGGTCGCTGTTATTTGCCTAAGTAATACCAAAATTTGGTATTCAGGGGTAAATAGTGCTCGGGAAGTAATACCAAAATTTTGTATTCCAGTGTTATTTACTCCTGCTCGGGAAGTCGCTCACATTTGAAAACGATTTTAAATGTTCTTAAATTAAATCAAAATCGGGAAATCTTCTATATATATAAAAAATTTCGACGGCTTTGTTCGAACGCGAATCAATTCAACACGGAACGTCGGATCGAGGTGCTATTTGTTGCGTTGGGTTCGTATAAGCCCAAGGAAGGTTCTTACGCCAAAAAGTTACAACTTTGGCCACTTTGGAACGGTTTCCGAAAAATCTGCAGATATTATTGGAAAAGTTACGTAAAATCAAATTTTGATCACAGGAGGCTGAATGAGCAAAAAAGTTTAAAACGCCAACAAACGAAAAAAGGCAGAACGAAGTTTGTCGGGAAAAGCTTGTGTATTCTAAATGTTTACACTGTTTTTTTCATTTAAATTAAGCGGTTTCTTGGAAAAAATACCACAAACTTGAAATAAAATAGCCAGTCAAATTGTTAAAAGTATATATGACGTGATGAAGATGTTTTTCCTCACGGGGTTGGGCACATGGTTGATCCGTAGCGCATTGGATTAACTTCCGTAAATATTTGGTAAATATCGTAAATATTATTTACCTGCACGATGTTCGGAATGAAATTTTGTTCAGTGTGGATAATGACAGTTTAAAACTGTCACTTGTTTGTTTCCTTCGTTTTCAAACTGTCACCGTTCCAATAAATTTATTTTTCCAGCTTAAAGTACGGTATGCTGATCGGAAGGAACGCGGTCAAGAAATGTTGCGTGTTCTTTTCGTGACCCCCCCAAGAAAAGTTGACAGTTCGGTATGAGCGCGATTGACGGTGTGCGCGCTTGAGGTTCTTTCGAGGAAAAAATAAAAAGATTAAAAATATTCAAAACTTTAAATTAAAAGATTAAAAATGTTTATTCAAAAACTTTTAACAACAATTATAAACAATATTAAGAAATCAATAAATAAAAGCAAATTTAGAAATATTTAAATTCTAAAACAAGAAAAACTGAAATTTTAAAAATATGTAATTATGAAATAAGGAAATTAAAAAAATAGGAAATTAGGAAACAAGGGAATTAGGAAATTTGGAAATTATGATATTAGCAAATCAGTAAAATAAAGAAAATAAGAAAATTAGTAATCCTAATTATGAAACAAGGAAATTAAGAAATTAGAAAACATCGATTGCTGCGATGCACACACGAGAGTCGGTTGTGTGTGTGCGCTCTTGGAATGATCGTGGCCAGGGCCTGGTCTTCAGTCTAGTTTGGAAATTTGCAGTGGATGGTCGTTTGACGACATTTTCAGTTTCCATCGTCGAGATGGCTGTAGTATAAAATAAATAAATAAAAAAAACCGTGTTTACTACATGGAAATACAAAATTTTGGTATTTCTTGTGCAAATACCAGCGACCAAAATGT
Organism: Culex quinquefasciatus; assembly: GCF_015732765.1. Taxonomy (NCBI): domain Eukaryota; kingdom Metazoa; phylum Arthropoda; class Insecta; order Diptera; family Culicidae; genus Culex; species Culex quinquefasciatus. Next base: position 93,048,705 of record NC_051863.1, on the reverse strand, counting down.
GCTCTTGGTTGCCCAGTAGCGTGGTTCACGTTTCTATGAAAAAGACAAAAGTTGTTATTTTGTCTTGCATCAACCGGAATTTCGTTCTTTTATGTCCCCAGAAGCACTCCTGAAAATTTGGTAAGGTCTAGTAACCTATGCGTCGACCGTTTGGTGGCCGAAGACTGAACAGAAGACATGTCAGTCGAAGCTGACCAAGCTCCAACGACTGGCATGTCTCTCTGTAACGAGTGCAATGAAAACAACCCCCACCGCGGCCATGGAAGCCATGCTATGCATTCTGCCTTTACATTTACATGTGAAGCAGGAGGCAGCGCTTGGCGCTCTACGACTACAACGGTGTAACAACTGGGTGGAAGGAGATGGAACGGGTCACTCGCGGATCGTGAAGGCTTTTGACATTTCCCCCCTTGCAACTTCAGTCTCGGACTGCATGGAGGTGAGGCCCAACATGGACATTCCATATGAGGTGATTGAACCAAATCGCCAAATGTGGAGTAATGGAGGACCTACACTTCCAGAAGGAACTATTCGTTTCTTTACGGATGGTTCAAAAATGGGCACTTCTACTGGAGCAGGAGTCTTCGGTCCTCGAACCAGGGAAACCATATCTATGGGAAAGTGGCCTACCGTTTTTCAAGCAGAAGTGTATGCCATACACATCTGTGCGAGGACGTGTATTATGAGAAATTATAGACACGCAAAAATCGGTATTTTCTCGGATAGCCAAGCTGCACTATTGGCATTAAAATCCTCTAAATGCGAATCCAAACTTGTTTGGGAGTGCGTCGCTTCCCTCAGGGAACTTGCTTCTCGGCATAACAGAGTCATGTTGTTTTGGGTTCCAGGGCACTGCGGCATTGAAGGCAACGAAATGGCTGATGAACTTGCCAGACAAGGCTCATCAAACATCTTCGTGGGTCCCGAGCCGTTCCTTGGAATCTCAAAAGTGCCGTAAAGCAAGAAATAACTAATTGGGACAATCGCAAATCGCTTCAATCTGGGGCGAGATGCGAGGATTGAGACAAGCTAAAACTTTTATCACTCCAAGTCCTTCAATTGCCAGGAAACTTCTTGGCTTAAACCGTAGGGAACTACGAATACTCGCAGGGCTTCTAACAGGACATTGTCCTGCCAGATATCACCTGCACAAAATCGGCAGGTGGCTTAACAACCTCTGTCGTTTTTGTTTAACTGAGCTGGAAAGCTCGGCACATTTACTCTGCTTCTGCGGAGCACTTGTGTCTCGAAGGCTGCGGTTCTTTGGATCGCACCTTCTTACGCCGTACAATGTATGGCACCACACCCATCCCAAGAAGGTCATACAGTTCATCGACTGTATTGCTCCGAATTGGGATAAACCATGTCTGCAAAATAACCCCTCGTCTTCCGATCCAATGGATACGAGTAATTTGTAGTATGGACAGTAACCAGGGTACATCACAAAAGATAGCCTTCTCAGGTGGTCGCAGTGAAGTTAACCCAATGCCCATTAGGCAACAAAAAAAAAAAAAAAAAGGAGGTCTAGGAGCTCCAGTTTTAATTTGAAATTTATATGGGATTTTGATTTATTTTCCATGGGAAACTATCTTTTTTTACATTGTATTAGGATTTTTTTTTTATAAATCGATGAAATGACTTGATTCTTATAGTAGGAGATAGGTTTTGAACTGGGGAACAACTTTGTAGAACATACCAACATGCTAGGAAGTGACCCTTTAAAGATACAGAAATAAAGCCCTTTCAAAAGCCACCATCTAAAAGTATCTGTATCTTTAAAGGGTCACTTCCTAGCATGTTGGTATGTTCTACAAAGTTGTTCCCCAGTTCAAAACCTATCTCCTACTATAAGAATCAAGTCATTTCATCGATTTATAAAAAAAATCCTAATACAATGTAAAAAAAGATAGTTTCCCATGGAAAATAAATCAAAATCCCATATAAATTTCAAATTAAAACTGACCTTACCAAATGGGCTCAAATTTTCAGGAGTGCTTCTGGGACATAAAAGAACGAAATTCCGGTTGATGCAAGACAAAATAACAAATTTTGTCTTTTTCATAGAAACGTGAACCACGCTATTGCCCAGTAATAAATGGTAAAATACCATGACATCATACCAAAATCATGTATGTAGAAGACCACAGGAATACCAAAATTTGATTTTACAAGGGCGCGGGAATACCTGAAAATAAAACCTTGGCAATACCAAGTTTTGGTACTCAAGCAATGTTCAAAAATCCAGAAGACCTTTTGCGGTATTACTTTATCTTTGGAATAACATGGTTTGGTATTGTTGTGCCCTTCCACATACAAGACTTTGGTATGATTTCATGGTATTTTACCATCTATTACTGGACAATAGCGTGGCTCACGGATATATGATATATGATATATGTCTTTTTCATATATCCGTGAGCCACGCTACTGGACAACCAAGAGCACATTTTGGTCGCTGTTATTTGCCTAAGTAATACCAAAATTTGGTATTCAGGGGTAAATAGTGCTCGAAGTAATACCAAAATTTTGTATTCCAGTGTTATTTACTCCTGCTCGGGAAGTCGCTCACATTTGAAAACGATTTTAAATGTTCTTAAATTAAATCAAAATCAGGAAATCTTCTATATATATAAAAATTTCGACGGCTTTGTTCGAACGCGAATCAATTCAACACGGAACGTCGGATCGAGGTGCTATTTGTTGCGTTGGGTTCGTATAAGCCCAAGGAAGGTTCTTACGCCAAAAAGTTACAACTTTGGCCACTTTGGAACGGTTTCCGAAAAATCTGCAGATATTATTGGAAAAGTTACGTAAAATCAAATTTTGATCTCAGGAGGCTGAATGAGCAAAAAAGTTTAAAACGCCAACAAACGAAAAAAGGCAGAACGAAGTTTGTCGGGAAAAGCTTGTGTATTCTAAATGTTTACACTGTTTTTTTCATTTAAATTAAGCGGTTTCTTGGAAAAAATACCACAAACTTGAAATAAAATAGCCAGTCAAATTGTTAAAAGTATATATGACGTGATGAAGATGTTTTTCCTCACGGGGTTGGGCACATGGTTGGTGGATCGGCAACACTGCCTCTGTGAGCAAATCGCGTCGTCCGGTAGCTCCGCGGAACATCGAGCATATTTGTGTTATTTTTTCGATTTAAGAAGTGAAATTAGTGTTAATCGATCCGTTTTGAACAGCTAACTACGAATATGGTGAAGTTTTGCAAATATTTTGCAAATTACAGTGTTTTTCGTTGCATCGAAATCGAGGAAAATCTTGGCCATCCTTTGCTTTTGATGACAGTTGGCTTGAAAAGAGAAAGAGAGGAAAAAAGAGCGAATGTGTTCGACGTGAGAGACAGGTCTTCGCTGACGGCCAGAAACTGTTCGCGTGTGGTCCAAAGTGTTATACGTTGGCTTTTGGAAAAATCTGGAAAAGTTTTATATTTTAGTGAGTTTTTGCGAAAAGTGGCGTGCCTTGGGAGGAGGAAATTAATTGCTGTAAAAGTGATGATTTTTCGGTCTTCCGCTTACACCTGAGTCGCAATTTCGCACCGACAGTGAGAGCCGTAAAGGGGGGAAGTTGATGATTGGAGGAAATCGTCTGTGTGCGTGCGCAGGTTTCGGGAGATGAAAGGAGGCTCTCTTTTTGTATCGACCAGCGCTCGTTGCGATGGTGGGTGGGTGACGAGTCGACATGTCTTCGTTGCTGCAACAGAGACACCACGGATTTGACCAGTGAGAGCGGGAGCACCTAGCATCAGCGAGAGAGGTTTGACCAAGGAACATCGAATTTAAGGTAGGCTCATTCCTTTTCAGCGCATGAGTGATTTGATAAGGTACGTATTTTAAATTTTATTTTTAACTCTTTAGACCCCTTTCACTCTAATGACGAAGTACTCCACTTTTATTATTCCCGACCATGAAAAAGAATTGTACATATAAACTAGATGTTTTTCTAGTTATTAATCTTTTTGCATTTAGTAATCCAAGCACTAACTCTGCGCCGATTAAAATAGGAATAGTTTCAAGAGCTTTGCATTGTATTTTCTGAATAATACTTTTCCAATATTTTCTTCAACAGTGAGCGAGTTGTGGCGCTATAACCACGGCAAATAGTGTCCAGCGCATTTGTGGAAATACGATGTCCCATCCCAGAGGGTCCGGAGCACCAAAACTTCTTAGCATGGTGCTCCCAACGATTCATTGCCTAAACAAACAGGAACGTGAGCGGGAGATCCCCACGTTTCTTCCTCCCCTGTAGATTCAGAACTGTATTGTTGTTTGATCATTTATGCTCAAATTCAATCCAATTCAACGAATCATCTTTGCGGTAAACTTTACGCAGTTGGCCTGGCCGCTTCGACGTTTGTGATGTTTCAATGCATGTTAATGCATTGGCGCACTGCAAATGTTGATAATGACAAGAAGATGCTAGGCGTCAATCAACCTAAGGCATTCTCCAGGATGCCCTCGAAAGACTGGCTGCGCTAGGGTTAGATTAGATTAGATTAGATTAGACGGGGTTGGGCACATGGTTGATCCGTAGCGCATTGGATTAACTTCCGTAAATATTTGGTAAATATCGTAAATATTATTTACCTGCACGATGTTCGGAATGAAATTTTGTTCAGTGTGGATAATGACAGTTTAAAACTGTCACTTGTTTGTTTCCTTAGTTTTCAAACTGTCACCGTTCCAATAAATTTATTTTTCCAGCTTAAAGTACGGTATGCTGATCGGAAGGAACGCGGTCAAGAAATGTTGCGTGTTCTTTTCGTGACCCCCCCAAGAAAAGTTGACAGTTCGGTATGAGCGCGATTGACGGTGTGCGCGCTTGAGGTTCTTTCGAGGAAAAAATAAAAAGATTAAAAATATTCAAAACTTTAAATTAAAAAGATTAAAAATGTTTATTCAAAAACTTTTAACAACAATTATAAACAATATTAAGAAATCAATAAATAAAAGCAAATTTAGAAATATTTAAATTCTAAAACAAGAAAAACTGAAATTTTAAAAATATGTAATTATGAAATAAGGAAATTAAAAAAATAGGAAATTAGGAAACAAGGGAATTAGGAAATTTGGAAATTATGATATTAGCAAATCAGTAAAATAAAGAAAATAAGAAAATTAGTAATCCTAATTATGAAACAAGGAAATTAAGAAATTAGAAAACTAATATGTAAAGAAATTAGGATGTAAGGAAGTTAGGAAATTAGGAAATGAGGAAATTAGGAAATTAAGAAGTGAGGAAATTAGGAAATTTGGAAATTAGGAAATAAGGAAAAGAGGAATTTTTTAAAATTAGGAAACTAGGAAATTAGAAAGCTAGGAAATTAAATTAGGATATTAGGAAGTGAGGAAGTTAGGAAATTGGAAAATTAGGATATCAGGAAACTAGGAAATTAGGAAGTTAGGAAATTAGGAAGTTAGGAAATTAAGAAGTTAGGAAGTTAGGAAATTAGGAAACTAGGAAATTAGGAGTTTAGGAAGTTAGGAAGTTAAGAAATTATGAAATTAATATGTTAGGAAATTATGAAATAAGGAAAATAGGAAATTCAGAAATAAGAAAAACGTGAAATTAGGAAAATAATATGTTAGGAAATAAGGAAGTTAGGAAATTAGGAAACTAGTAAATTAGGAGTTTAGGAAGTTAGGAAGTTAAGAAATCAGGAAATTTGGAAGTATGAAAATTATGAAATAAGGAAATTAGGATATTCGGAAACTAGGAAATTAGGAAGTTAGGAAATTTGTAAATTATAAAATAAGGCTGGTACAAACGTATAATTTTATTCTGAAATTCTTAAATTCTTAAATTATTAAATTCTGAAATTCTTAAATTCCTAAATTCCTAAATTCCTAAATTCCTAAATTCCTAAATTCCTAAATTCCTAAATTCCTAAATTCCTAAATTCCTAAATTATTAAATTCTGAAATTCTTTAATTCCTAAATTCCTAAATTCCTAAATTCCTAAATTCCTAAATTCCTAAATTCTTAAATTCTTAAATTCTTAAATTCTTAAATTCTTAAATTCTTAAATTAAATTCTTAAATTCTAAATTCTTAAATTCTTAAATTCTTAAATTCTTAAATTCTTAAATTCTTAAATTCTTAAATTCTTAAATTCTTAAATTCTTAAATTCTTAAATTCTTAAATTCTTAAATTCTTAAATTCTTAAATTCTTAAATTCTTAAATTCTTAAATTCTTAAATTCTTAAATTCTTAAATTCTTAAATTCTTAAATTCTTAAATTCTTAAATTCTTAAATTCTTAAATTCTTAAATTCTTAAATTCTTAAATTCTTAAATTCTTAAATTCTTAAATTCTTAAATTCTTAAATTCTTAAATTCTTAAATTCTTAAATTCTTAAATTCTTAAATTCTTAAATTCTTAAATTCTTAAATTCTTAAATTCTTAAATTCTTAAATTCTTAAATTCTTAAATTCTTAAATTCTTAAATTCTTAAATTCTTAAATTCTTAAATTCTTAAATTCTTAAATTCTTAAATTCTTAAATTCTTAAATTCTTAAATTCTTAAATTCTTAAATTCTTAAATTCTTAAATTCTTAAATTCTTAAATTCTTAAATTCTTAAATTCTTAAATTCTTAAATTCTTAAATTCTTAAATTCTTAAATTCTTAAATTCTTAAATTCTTAAATTCTTAAATTCTTAAATTCTTAAATTCTTAAATTCTTAAATTCTTAAATTCTTAAATTCTTAAATTCTTAAATTCTTAAATTCTTAAATTCTTAAATTCTTAAATTCTTAAATTCTTAAATTCTTAAATTCTTAAATTCTTAAATTCTTAAATTCTTAAATTCTTAAATTCTTAAATTCTTAAATTCTTAAATTCTTAAATTCTTAAATTCTTAAATTCTTAAATTCTTAAATTCTTAAATTCTTAAATTCTTAAATTCTTAAATTCTTAAATTCTTAAATTCTTAAATTCTTAAATTCTTAAATTCTTAAATTCTTAAATTCTAAATTCTTAAATTCTTAAATTCTTAAATTCTTAAATTCTTAAATTCTTAAATTCTTAAATTCTTAAATTCTTAAATTCTTAAATTCTTAAATTCTTAAATTCTTAAATTCTTAAATTCTTAAATTCTTAAATTCTTAAATTCTTAAATTCTTAAATTCTTAAATTCTTAAATTCTTAAATTCTTAAATTCTTAAATTCTTAAATTCTTAAATTCTTAAATTCTTAAATTCTTAAATTCTTAAATTCTTAAATTCTTAAATTCTTAAATTCTTAAATTCTTAAATTCTTAAATTCTTAAATTCTTAAATTCTTAAATTCTTAAATTCTTAAATTCTTAAATTCTTAAATTCTTAAATTCTTAAATTCTTAAATTCTTAAATTCTTAAATTCTTATATTCTTAAATTCTTAAATTCTTTTATTCTTAAATTCTTAAATTCTTAAATTCTTAAATTCTTAAATTCTTAAATTCTTAAATTCTTAAATTCTTAAATTCTTAAATTCTTAAATTCTTAAATTCTTAAATTCTTAAATTCTTAAATTCTTAAATTCTTAAATTCTTAAATTCTTAAATTCTTAAATTCTTAAATTCTTAAATTCTTAAATTCTTAAATTCTTAAATTCTTAAATTCTTAAATTCTTAAATTCTTAAATTCTTAAATTCTTAAATTCTTAAATTCTTAAATTCTTAAATTCTTAAATTCTTAAATTCTTAAATTCTTAAATTCTTAAATTCTTAAATTCTTAAATTCTTAAATTCTTAAATTCTTAAATTCTTAAATTCTTAAATTCTTAAATTCTTAAATTCTTAAATTCTTAAATTCTTAAATTCTTAAATTCTTAAATTCTTAAATTCTTAAATTCTTAAATTCTTAAATTCTTAAATTCTTAAATTCTTAAATTCTTAAATTCTTAAATTCTTAAATTCTTAAATTCTTAAATTCTTAAATTCTTAAATTCTTAAATTCTTAAATTCTTAAATTCTTAAATTCTTAAATTCTTAAATTCTTAAATTCTTAAATTCTTAAATTCTTAAATTCTTAAATTCTTAAATTCTTAAATTCTTAAATTCTTAAATTCTTAAATTCTTAAATTCTTAAATTCTTAAATTCTTAAATTCTTAAATTCTTAAATTCTTAAATTCTTAAATTCTTAAATTCTTAAATTCTTAAATTCTTAAATTCTTAAATTCTTAAATTCTTAAATTCTTAAATTCTTAAATTCTTAAATTCTTAAATTCTTAAATTCTTAAATTCTTAAATTCTTAAATTCTTAAATTCTTAAATTCTTAAATTCTTAAATTCTTAAATTCTTAAATTCTTAAATTCTTAAATTCTTAAATTCTTAAATTCTTAAATTCTTAAATTCTTAAATTCTTAAATTCTTAAATTCTTAAATTCTTAAATTCTTAAATTCTTAAATTCTTAAATTCTTAAATTCTTAAATTCTTAAATTCTTAAATTCTTAAATTCTTAAATTCTTAGAATTCTTAAATTCTTAAATTCTTAAATTCTTAAATTCTTAAATTCTTAAATTCTTAAATTCTTAAATTCTTAAATTCTTAAATTCTTAAATTCTTAAATTCTTAAATTCTTAAATTCTTAAATTCTTAAATTCTTAAATTCTTAAATTCTTAAATTCTTAAATTCTTAAATTCTTAAATTCTTAAATTCTTAAATTCTTAAATTCTTAAATTCTTAAATTCTTAAATTCTTAATTCTTAAATTCTTAAATTCTTAAATTCTTAAATTCTTAAATTCTTAAATTCTTAAATTCTTAAATTCTTAAATTCTTAAATTCTTAAATTCTTAAATTCTTAAATTCTTAAATTCTTAAATTCTTAAATTCTTAAATTCTTAAATTCTTAAATTCTTAAATTCTTAAATTCTTAAATTCTTAAATTCTTAAATTCTTAAATTCTTAAATTCTTAAATTCTTAAATTCTTAAATTCTTAAATTCTTAAATTCTTAAATTCTTAAATTCTTAAATTCTTAAATTCTTAAATTCTTAAATTCTTAAATTCTTAAATTCTTAAATTCTTAAATTCTTAAATTCTTAAATTCTTAAATTCTTAAATTCTTAAATTCTTAAATTCTTAAATTCTTAAATTCTTAAATTCTTAAATTCTTAAATTCTTAAATTCTTAAATTCTTAAATTCTTAAATTCTTAAATTCTTAAATTCTTAAATTCTTAAATTCTTAAATTCTTAAATTCTTAAATTCTTAAATTCTTAAATTCTTAAATTCTTAAATTCTTAAATTCTTAAATTCTTAAATTCTTAAATTCTTAAATTCTTAAATTCTTAAATTCTTAAATTCTTAAATTCTTAAATTCTTAAATTCTTAAATTCTTAAATTCTTAAATTCTTAAATTCTTAAATTCTTAAATTCTTAAATTCTTAAATTCTTAAATTCTTAAATTCTTAAATTCTTAAATTCTTAAATTCTTAAATTCTTAAATTCTTAAATTCTTAAATTCTTAAATTCTTAAATTCTTAAATTCTTAAATTCTTAAATTCTTAAATTCTTAAATTCTTAAATTCTTAAATTCTTAAATTCTTAAATTCTTAAATTCTTAAATTCTTAAATTCTTAAATTCTTAAATTCTTAAATTCTTAAATTCTTAAATTCTTAAATTCTTAAATTCTTAAATTCTTAAATTCTTAAATTCTTCTTAAATTCTTAAATTCTTAAATTCTTAAATTCTTAAATTCTTAAATTCTTAAATTCTTAAATTCTTAAATTCTTAAATTCTTAAATTCTTAAATTCTTAAATTCTTAAATTCTTAAATTCTTAAATTCTTAAATTCTTAAATTCTTAAATTCTTAAATTCTTAAATTCTTAAATTCTTAAATTCTTAAATTCTTAAATTCTTAAATTCTTAAATTCTTAAATTCTTAAATTCTTAAATTCTTAAATTCTTAAATTCTTAAATTCTTAAATTCTTAAATTCTTAAATTCTTAAATTCTTAAATTCTTAAATTCTTAAATTCTTAAATTCTTAAATTCTTAAATTCTTAAATTCTTAAATTCTTAAATTCTTAAATTCTTAAATTCTTAAATTCTTAAATTCTTAAATTCTTAAATTCTTAAATTCTTAAATTCTTAAATTCTTAAATTCTTAAATTCTTAAATTCTTAAATTCTTAAATTCTTAAATTCTTAAATTCTTAAATTCTTAAATTCTTAAATTCTTAAATTCTTAAATTCTTAAATTCTTAAATTCTTATTCTTAAATTCTTAAATTCTTAAATTCTTAAATTCTTAAATTCTTAAATTCTTAAATTCTTAAATTCTTAAATTCTTAAATTCTTAAATTCTTAAATTCTTAAATTCTTAAATTCTTAAATTCTTAAATTCTTAAATTCTTAAATTCTTAAATTCTTAAATTCTTAAATTCTTAAATTCTTAAATTCTTAAATTCTTAAATTCTTAAATTCTTAAATTCTTAAATTCTTAAATTCTTAAATTCTTAAATTCTTAAATTCTTAAATTCTTAAATTCTTAAATTCTTAAATTCTTAAATTCTTAAATTCTTAAATTCTTAAATTCTTAAATTCTTAAATTCTTAAATTCTTAAATTCTTAAATTCTTAAATTCTTAAATTCTTAAATTCTTAAATTCTTAAATTCTTAAATTCTTAAATTCTTAAATTCTTAAATTCTTAAATTCTTAAATTCTTAAATTCTTAAATTCTTAAATTCTTAAATTCTTAAATTCTTAAATTCTTAAATTCTTAAATTCTTAAATTCTTAAATTCTTAAATTCTTAAATTCTTAAATTCTTAAATTCTTAAATTCTTAAATTCTTAAATTCTTAAATTCTTAAATTCTTAAATTCTTAAATTCTTAAATTCTTAAATTCTTAAATTCTTAAATTCTTAAATTCTTAAATTCTTAAATTCTTAAATTCTTAAATTCTTAAATTCTTAAATTCTTAAATTCTTAAATTCTTAAATTCTTAAATTCTTAAATTCTTAAATTCTTAAATTCTTAAATTCTTAAATTCTTAAATTCTTAAATTCTTAAATTCTTAAATTCTTAAATTCTTAAATTCTTAAATTCTTAAATTCTTAAATTCTTAAATTCTTAAATTCTTAAATTCTTAAATTCTTAAATTCTTAAATTCTTAAATTCTTAAATTCTTAAATTCTTAAATTCTTAAATTCTTAAATTCTTAAATTCTTAAATTCTTAAATTCTTAAATTCTTAAATTCTTAAATTCTTACTTAAATTCTTAAATTCTTAAATTCTTAAATTCTTAAATTCTTAAATTCTTAAATTCTTAAATTCTTAAATTCTTAAATTCTTAAATAGTCCACGAACAAGGCTTACCCTTTGTATGGACTTCGTTTCTTGGACCTCACCAATCTCCTGAAATTCTTAAGGGGTTCTTTCTATATATTAAATTCTTAGCATCTGGCCAAAATCTTAGCATTCTAGGTCAACGGGAAGTCTTAAATTCAGGACACAAATTTTAAATTCTTAAATTCTTAAATTCTTAAATTAACTTAGGCAAATTCAATTCTATTCAAATTCTTAAATTCATCTAAATTCTTAAATTCAACAAAATGCTTAAATTCTTAAATTCTTAAATTCTTAAATTCTTAAGGATTCTTAAATTCTTAGTTCTTAAATTCTTAAATTCTTAAATTCAAATAAAAATTCTTCCATTCTTATATCAAATTCTTCGACCTGCAGCTTAAATTCTTAAATTCTTAAATTCTTAAATTCTTAAAGCTTTGGGTAAATTCATTTTAAATTCAAATGAATTCTTTAATTCTTAAATTCTTAAGTTCTAAATTCTTGCTTCTTAAATTCTTAAATTCTTATTTTCTTGAAATTCTTATCTTATTCTTGTTCTTAGACAATTTCACATTCTAAAATTCTTAAATTCTTAATTCTTGATCAATTCTTAAATTCTTAAATTCTTAAAAAAATTGAAGCTGCTTTTTCTGGTTCATCTAGTATTCTTGAAACGACTTGATTTTCAATAAATTCTTAAATTCTTAAATTCTTAAATTCTTAAATTCTTAAATTCTTAAAATGGATAAAACATGTTTATAATTTTTCTATTCTTAAATTCTTAAATTCTTAAATTCTAAAATTCTTAAATTCTTGGGATTCTTAAATTCTTAGCAAAATTCTTAAATTCTTAAATTAAAATTCTTTCTTATATTCTTAAATTCTTAAAAAGTTCTTAGTCTTAGATTCTTATTCTAGATTCTTAAATTCTTAAATTCTTAAGAGTTGATATCTTGATTAATTCTTTTTATTTGATTTTTAAATTCTCTATTTTCTTAAAATCTTAAATTCTTAAAATTAATTGAATTCTTAAATTCTTAAATTCTTAAATTCTTAAATTCTTAAATTCTTCTTAATTCTTAAATTCTTAAATTTCTTAAATTCTTAAATTCTTAAATTCTTAAATTCTTAAATTCTTAAATTTTAAATTCTTATTTCTTAAATTCTTGACTAATTCTTAAATTCTTAAATTCTTAAATTCTTAAATTCTTAAATTCTTAAATTCTTAAATTCTTAAATTCTTAAATTCTTAAATTCTTAAATTCTTAAATTCTTAAATTCTTAAATTCTTAAATTCTTAAATTCTTAAATTCTTAAATTCTTAAATTCTTAAATTCTTAAATTCTTAAATTCTTAAATTCTTAAATTCTTAAATTCTTAAATTCTTAAATTCTTAAATTCTTAAATTCTTAAATTCTTAAATTCTTAAATTCTTAAATTCTTAAATTCTTAAATTCTTAAATTCTTAAATTCTTAAATTCTTAAATTCTTAAATTCTTAAATTCTTAAATTCTTAAATTCTTAAATTCTTAAATTCTTAAATTCTTAAATTCTTAAATTCTTAAATTCTTAAATTCTTAAATTCTTAAATTCTTAAATTCTTAAATTCTTAAATTCTTAAATTCTTAAATTCTTAAATTCTTAAATTCTTAAATTCTTAAATTCTTAAATTCTTAAATTCTTAAATTCTTAAATTCTTAAATTCTTAAATTCTTAAATTCTTAAATTCTTAAATTCTTAAATTCTTAAATTCTTAAATTCTTAAATTCTTAAATTCTTAAATTCTTAAATTCTTAAATTCTTAAATTCTTAAATTCTTAAATTCTTAAATTCTTAAATTCTTAAATTCTTAAATTCTTAAATTCTTAAATTCTTAAATTCTTAAATTCTTAAATTCTTAAATTCTTAAATTCTTAAATTCTTAAATTCTTAAATTCTTAAATTCTTAAATTCTTAAATTCTTAAATTCTTAAATTCTTAAATTCTTAAATTCTTAAATTCTTAAATTCTTAAATTCTTAAATTCTTAAATTCTTAAATTCTTAAATTCTTAAATTCTTAAATTCTTAAATTCTTAAATTCTTAAATTCTTAAATTCTTAAATTCTTAAATTCTTAAATTCTTAAATTCTTAAATTCTTAAATTCTTAAATTCTTAAATTCTTAAATTCTTAAATTCTTAAATTCTTAAATTCTTAAATTCTTAAATTCTTAAATTCTTAAATTCTTAAATTCTTAAATTCTTAAATTCTTAAATTCTTAAATTCTTAAATTCTTAAATTCTTAAATTCTTAAATTCTTAAATTCTTAAATTCTTAAATTCTTAAATTCTTAAATTCTTAAATTCTTAAATTCTTAAATTCTTAAATTCTTAAATTCTTAAATTCTTAAATTCTTAAATTCTTAAATTCTTAAATTCTTAAATTCTTAAATTCTTAAATTCTTAAATTCTTAAATTCTTAAATTCTTAAATTCTTAAATTCTTAAATTCTTAAATTCTTAAATTCTTAAATTCTTAAATTCTTAAATTCTTAAATTCTTAAATTCTTAAATTCTTAAATTCTTAAATTCTTAAATTCTTAAATTCTTAAATTCTTAAATTCTTAAATTCTTAAATTCTTAAATTCTTAAATTCTTAAATTCTTAAATTCTTAAATTCTTAAATTCTTAAATTCTTAAATTCTTAAATTCTTAAATTCTTAAATTCTTAAATTCTTAAATTCTTAAATTCTTAAATTCTTAAATTCTTAAATTCTTAAATTCTTAAATTCTTAAATTCTTAAATTCTTAAATTCTTAAATTCTTAAATTCTTAAATTCTTAAATTCTTAAATTCTTAAATTCTTAAATTCTTAAATTCTTAAATTCTTAAATTCTTAAATTCTTAAATTCTTAAATTCTTAAATTCTTAATTAAATTCTTAAATTCTTATTCTTAAATTCTTAAATTCTTAAATTCTTAAATTCTTAAATTCTTAAATTCTTAAATTCTTAAATTCTTAAATTCTTTAAAATTCTTAAATTCTTAAATTCTTAAATTCTTAAATTCTTAAATTCTTAAATTCTTAAATTCTTAAATTCTTAAATAAATTCTAAATTCTTAAATTCTTAAATTCTTAAATTCTTAAATTCTTAAATTCTTAAATTCTTAAATTCTTAAATTCTTAAATTCTTAAATTCTTAAATTCTTAAATTCTTAAATTCTTAAATTCTTAAATTCTTAAATTCTTAAATTCTTAAATTCTTAAATTCTTAAATTCTTAAATTCTTAAATTCTTAAATTCTTAAATTCTTAAATTCTTAAATTCTTAAATTCTTAAATTCAATTCTTAAATTCTTAAATTCTTAAATTCTTAAATTCTTAAATTCTTAAATTCTTAAATTCTTAAATTCTTAAATTCTTAAATTCTTAAATTCTTAAATTCTTAAATTCTTAAATTCTTAAATTCTTAAATTCTTAAATTCTTAAATTCTTAAATTCTTAAATTCTTAAATTCTTAAATTCTTAAATTCTTAAATTCTTAAATTCTTATTCTTAAATTAAATTCTTAAATTCTTAAATTCTTAAATTCTTAAATTGATTCTTAAATTCTTAAATTCTTAAATTCTTAAATTCTTGAATTCTTAAATTTCTTAAATTCTTAAATTCTTAAATTCTTAGTTCTTAAATTCTTAAATTCTTAGTTCTTAAATTCTTAAATTCTTAAATTCTTAAATTCTTAAATTCTTAAATTCTTATTAAATTCTTAAATTCTTAAATTCTTAAATTCTTAAATTCTTAAATTCTTAAATTCTTAAATTCTTAAATTCTTAAATTCTTAAATTCTTAAATTCTTAAATTCTTAAATTCTTAAATTCTTAAATTCTTAAATTCTTAAATTCTTAAATTCTTAAATTCTTAAATTCTTAAATTCTTAAATTCTTAAATTCTTAAATTCTTAAATTCTTAAATTCTTAAATTCTTAAATTCTTAATTAAATTCTTAAATTCTTAAATTCTTAAATTCTTAAATTAAATTCATTCTTAAATTCTTAAATTGAATTCTTAGTTCTTAATTCTTAAATTCTTAAATTCTTATTCTTAAAATTCTTAAATTAAATTCTTAATTCTGATTCTTGATTCTTTTCTTGAATTCTTAAATTCTTATTCTTAAAGTTTTTCTTAAGTTCTTAGTTCTTGATTCTTAGATTCTGTTCTTGATTAATTTAGTTCTTAGTTCTTAAATTCTTAAATTCTTAAATTCTTAAATTCTTAAATTCTTAAATTCTTAAATTCTTAAATTCTTAAATTCTTAAATTCTTAAATTCTTAAATTCTTAAATTCTTGAATTCTTAAATTCTTAAATTCTTAAATTCTTAAATTCTTAAATTCTTAAATTCTTAAATTCTTAAATTCTTAAATTCTTAAATTCTTAAATTCTTAAATTCTTAAATTCTTAAATTCTTAAATTCTTAAATTCTTAAATTCTTAAATTCTTAAATTCTTAAATTCTTAAATTCTTAAATTCTTAAATTCTTAAATTCTTAAATTCTTAAATTCTTAAATTCTTAAATTCTTAAATTCTTAAATTCTTAAATTCTTAAATTCTTAAATTCTTAAATTCTTAAATTCTTAAATTCTTAAATTCTTAAATTCTTAGATTCTTAAATTCTTAAATTCTTAAATTCTTAAATTCTTAAATTCTTAGATTCTTAAATTCTTAAATTCTTAAATTCTTAAATTCTTAAATTCTTAAATTCTTAAATTCTTAAATTCTTAAATTCTTAAATTCTTAAATTCTTAAATTCTTAAATTCTTAAATTCTTAAATTCTTAAATTCTTAAATTCTTAAATTCTTAGAATTCTTAAAATTCTTAAATTCTTAAATTCTTAAATTCTTAAATTCTTAAATTCTTAAATTCTTAAATTCTTAAATTCTTAGAATTCTTAAATTCTTAAATTCTTAAATTCTTAAAATTCTTAAATTCTTAAATTCTTAAATTCTTAAATTCTTAAATTCTTAAATTCTTAAATTCTTAAATTCTTAAATTCTTTAAATTCTTAAATTCTTAGAATTCTTAAATTCTTAAATTCTTAAATTCTTAAATTCTTAAATTCTTAAATTCTTAAATTCTTAAATTCTTAAATTCTTAAATTCTTAAATTCTTAAATTCTTAAATTCTTAAATTCTTAAATTCTTAAATTCTTAAATTCTTAAATTCTTAAATTCTTAAATTCTTAAATTCTTAAATTCTTAAATTCTTAAATTCTTAAATTCTTAAATTCTTAAATTCTTAGAATTCTTATTCTTAAATTCTTAAATTCTTAAATTCTTAAAATTCTTAAATTCTTAAATTCTAAAATTCTTAAATTCTTAAATTCTTAAATTCTTAAATTCTTAAATTCTTAAATTCTTAAATTCTTAAATTCTTAAATTCTTAAATTCTTAAATTCTTAAATTCTTAAATTCTTAAATTCTTAAATTCTTAAATTCTTAAATTCTTAAATTCTTAAATTCTTAAATTCTTAAATTCTTAAATTCTTAAATTCCTAAATTCTTAATGTTTTTAAATTTCTGATTTTTTTAAATTTCTTTATTCTTAAATTTTTATTCTAGATTTTTTAATTTTGGAAGAAATAGAATTTTTGATTGTTATAATTTCAAGGTTTTCGTAAATTTGTATGTACGAATTTCTATATTTCCGATTTTTAAAACTTTTGGAATTTCGACTTGTACATTCGTTTCGAATTTTAACATTTTTGATCTATGGAATTTATAAAAACGTACGATACAAACGACCCAACGCCTTTGTCCTGAGCACTACCCCGCACTTCCAGTTCACCAGATCCGGCTCGAAGGACCATGTCCAGTTTCGATTCGAGCGGACTGTAATTTCTCGAGCAAACACAACACTTCTTCCGGCGGACTGGGGGAACCGGGAATTTCACTGGGAGGGTCAGATTATCGCAAGCAACACCGATTAAATCACTCGAGTTTCTCTACTACATCTATTTAGCAATTAATTTTAAATTTAATAGTTTGTTCCGAAAAACTCGTGATCCGCGGCGACGACTTCCGTCCACTCATTTCGGCTGCTTGCGGCGAACTTGTTTGGTCCTCGACTCGACGCGCAGAAAATTCTCGTCCGTGCTGTTCGCGCGCCAAAATCTCTCCACTCGATCGTTGTCGTTTCGTCGTTGTCTCCTCTCGCTCACACCGTCGTCAACGGCACGCGGTTGCCAGCTTTGTCGTCAATCGCAGTAGCCGTGGGGTTGGACACTGCTCACTCGTAAAATTTTCTTCGGGCTGACAGCTTTCGGCCCGAACATAGTAAATAACAATTTGTTTTTGAATTCAAACTAAAAATAAAACAGTTTTGCTTTAATGAAAATTGATAGGCACACTATCAATGGTTAGGCGCTTATACTTACATCAAACCCTATGCAATGTACCACCCCAGGCCGAGTTAAAATGCGTTACCGGAAAAGAAGGTGTGCATGCCTGGCACGAACACTCAAAGCGTATTCTAGCGTGTTGCTCGTACTGACTCAGAGCAAGGGTGAGATGTAGGTGTAAGGGCAGTGCGTGTTCGTCGGAAACCTGGTGCATAAGATCAGTCAAGGCCCTGAAAATTGCGAATTGCAAATTATGAAAAGTGCAAAAATACTTGGAATTATTTTAAAATATTTCTGCATTTATAAAAAAAGTAAAGTTAATTATTGCCCCAATTCTCACTAACATTTTAAATTTATCTATGGTTAATGGTTTCTATCCTGATCAGTTAAAAATAGCTCGAGTTACACCTATATTTAAATCCGGATCCAATTGACTAATATCTGTTCTTTCCTCAATAAATAAAATTTTCGAAAAGTTCCTTTTTCAAAGATTAAATCACTTCTTAATTAGCACAAAATTCTTTTGCACTCAACAGTTTGGGTTTAGACAGAAATCTTCTACAACTAACGCAGTAATTGACTTAGTTAATAAAATTCAACGCCACTTAAATGATAAGGAGGATATGCTTGATCACCGTTGATCATAATATTTGTTAGCTAAACTTGGACGGGCTGGTGTTCGTGGTGTTTCTCTAGATTTGTTTAAAAGTTATCTATCTAATAGATCCCAGTTTGTAAGTTTTGATCATAGACTAATTAAAGACTAAACACTTCGAACAAAATTTTCCAAAAAGTATGACTCATAAGCTGTGAACTGCGGGTACCACGGTGAACCGCATCAGCTAGCCCCTCGTATGACAGATCGACCTGGCAGTGCTAACTTTTTCGATTTCGTTTTGTGCTGATTTACCCGCGCATCTTGTTTGTTTTTGTTTTGCTTTGCAATCAAGGCAGCAGGCTGCGAAAAAGTCAATCAGCTGTGCAATATGTAATATTTCTTTGGTGAAAGAGCGGGATTTACTAGAGGTCATTCCGGGGATAATATCATCTCAGTGTATCCCAGAGCTTCCCCGGGATAAGATTGCCGCCCTCACAGAATATATTCAGTAGGCCGATGCCGGTTCCGCCATGCTCTCGATGGCCTACGCCGGACCCGTTTTGCCCTCGCCCTGTACCGTGCCATGAACGGCGAAAAGAACGTGATCGAGTGTGCGTACGTCCGCTCGGATATTTTCAAGGCCACCTACTTCTCCACGCCGCTGCTCCTGGGTAACACAATCTCGAGAAGAAAATTGGTCAGCTCAAGGTGAACGCCTACGAGAAGGAGCTGCTGAAGAAGGCCATTCTGGAGCTGAAGAAAACCATCCAGTGGGACGAGGAGTTGTCAAGAAGAACTATGTGATTTTTTTTAAACAGCTTTCATAAATAAACCCTCAAGTACCTATATGATATAAAGTAACCGCGTTTTTGTTTCGGGTTTCGGTTCCGGAATTTTTGTTTGACGACGTTAACTCTGAGGTTGGAAATGCCAAGTTGGCAGTTAATGGCAAAGATCTTGGCCGTGTTGAGGTTTTTAAAGTAGGTGCAGTACGTCGAGGTCTAGATAGCGTCTCTAATGACTTTCTAGCCTCTCAGGGTGAAGATTACGGGTTTTTTTTCTGTTTGAGTATTAAGACACGGAATCCTGATTACAAGGACTATTGTATCGTGTTACCCATTTTTACTGTTATTAAGCATTTCCAGATCTTTAACACAGTCCCTATTGAGAAGGAAAGTTCTGTTCCATCCAGATGCTGTAAACTCCATTCCATGTGCCTTGTGCGCTATGTATCGCTAGAACCGCGGTGACAATTTTTTCGTGTCATTTTTCAAGCTCTTCCCAGCAGCTATTATTTGCCGCGCAATTGTCTTTTTGCGGCGCTACTCTTGCGGTGTTCCCTTTGCTCTGATCTGGACAATGCGACTGGACTGCAGTGCAATACCGATCGGCTGGGCATTATTTACATGCGAAGACACGAGGAAAGTATTTTGGGAAGAGGCGCTAAGGAATATCCCAAGATTGATCACATGCTAGAAGAGCACGTGAAGCAACCGTTTTATACTCATACGGTTGCTGCTACCTCTGAACTTAAACCTAAGGCTGCCACCCTGAGAAGAACCCATGACTTTCCGCTTATGAGGCGAAACCCGTAACCATTCGGCCACAGGAGAAGATTACGGGTTGGTGGAGGTCGGTTTGCCCTAGCGGTACTAACCGGAGGCGGCCCGCGTCTAGATACGCCGGCTTTGCTTGGCAAACCCGACGGTGTTCACATGATCGTTTTCTGGGAGGATGACGATTAAAAGTCCGAAATCGATCGAGAGCTGCTTGTTGCCCTCGATGGTGAGGCCCAGTTGCCATTCGAATCGCGGAATGACCTCCTAGCGTAGGCGCGTCCATCTCTCAGCAGACACGCGGAATGTGAATCGCTAGAAATTCGACCACCCTCGAGATTCCCTGACGATGGTTCACTCTAGTAATCATCCTCATCCGGAACTTTTTCCGTTTGAATCAAAAAAAAAAACATAAACAATTACATTGCGCGAAATGTCATGACAAAGTCAGAGCTGCCAGTTGATAACATTTCGATCTATCATTTTTGACAGTGAACCGGTCGTGCCGAGGGGTCATAAAAAGGTTGAGTCATGGTTCAGAGCCCACTGTGTAGTCTTTTATTAGTCTATGTTTTGTTAAATTTATTGATGTAGGTGTTCCAGGGGGGCGACATCTATATCTCACTACAGGCAGCTCGCCCGTAGCCAACACAAGCTGTCAACTTCGGCACCAGAACAAAAGGGAAATGTCAACTTCGACTCCAGCACAAAAGAACAGCTGTTCGTTACGGAACCAAAACAAAGCAACTGCGCACTGTAAAAAAAGTACAAAAACTGCAGGCATAAAATGGAAATAAAGTAATTATTGTTTTTATGGAAAATTTTACCGCAATGTACGCTTAAAAGTTAGCGTATGTTTTTGAGGTGATTTTTATCAATTTATTTGCAAAATAAACTACTAAAGTTGGGATTATTAAGCACACATTGGGCCGATGAACTCATTTAAAGTTGTAATTTTATCACATGAATGGTTTAACTTAACTACTGTGTGATTTGACTTTTACTGCAGTAATTTTATAACAATAATTGAATTATTAATAAAAAAATATTTTGTTTTCACTGTGCGCATTTTGCGCGCGTTATCAATCTCAATCACCCAAGATGGCGGCCTTTAGCATCCCCCTGAGGTGTTTCACAAGGCTCGGTTCTTGGACCATTATTTTTCATAATTTACTTAAATGATTCAGCATTCCTATCTCTTAAAGGTAAATTGAAACTTTTTGCTGACGATTCTTCTTTTCTGTGTATTACGTAATAACAAGTCTGCTTCCGTAAATGATAAAAACTTGCATGATGATCTCAAAACTCTTGTTGAATATTTCCGAATTAACAAATTAACTTTAAATATTAATAAATCGAATATAATAAATATTAAAAACTCTAATCGTTCCATTCCAAACAGATTGACACTAACAAAAAACAGTTTTCTTGATGTTAAAGTCATAGATATCTTCAAAATAATCTTAGATAACAGACTTAATTGGTCACCTTATATAAATTCAGTATTACTAAAGCTTAACAAAATAACTGGAATCATTCATAAAATCAAACACAAACTACCTTCAAGCGTCCTTTTGTTAATATATCATTCATTGTTTAGCTCTCATCTTTCGTATATAACTGCTGTTTGGGGTAACGCATGTAACATTCTTATTAACAAAGTTCAAATTGCTCAGAACAAATTCTTAAGAATAATCTTTAACTTGCCAATCCGTAGTCATTCCGTTGATTTGTACACTAAATTCAAAAATATTTATCCTGTAAGAGGCATTCAATCATGCTGTTTTATTTATTCATGTTTAGCAAATCAAACTCATAGTAATACAAAATTTAAACCCTCCACTCATAATCATTTTACAAGAAACCACGATTCATTACAGAGTCCCAATGTTTCAACTTTAGCTGGCGAACGAAGTATTACGTTTAAAGTCACGATGACAGCAGAGCTGAGCCAGTTCGTTTCGCGGTGCCTGTCCGTCGGGACGCATTTCTTTTTGCGTTCCGTTTCGTCGATCGTCGTCGGTGTGTATCGGGTGAGTGCGTGCGTTTGTGTGTGAAGGTGCGGCTAGCTCTGGTTGACACGATGACAGCAGAGCTGAGCCAGTTCGTTTCGCGGTGCCTGTCCGCCGGGACGCATTTTTTTCGCGTTCCGTTTTTGTCGATCGTCGTCGGTGTGTATTTCGGGTGAGTGCGTGCATGTGTGTGTGAAGGTGCGGCTAGCTCTGGTTGTCACGATGACAGCAGAGCTGAGCCAGTTCGTTTCGCGGTGCCTGTCCGTCGGGACGCATTTATTTTCGCGTTCCGTTTCGTCGATCGTCGTCGGTGTGTATTTCGGATGAGTGCGTGCGTTTGTGTGTGAAGGTGCGGCTAGCTCTGGTTGTCACGATGACAGCAGAGCTGAGCCAGTTCGTTTCGCGGTGCCTGTCCGTCGGGACGCATTTCTTTTCGCGTTCCCTTTTCGTCGAATAGCAGAGTGTCTGATTTATCTGGTTAGATATTTTGTTTGGTTAATTCACTTCTTGTTTTCATTGTTATGTTGCTATTATTATTTATTCTTTAAGCCCATGCGCGTCCATCAACCTTATTTTATTTATTTATTTTTTTGCTAATTTTATCATCATACAAAGATACTCACACAATTTATACACAAAAAAAGTCACTTAATCTACACTTAACTAGTACTCAAATCATATACCAACATTTTCTTTTATAAAACCTAATGAGCAATTCTCTACAAAACCGGCCGATTTCGACCATTTTTATTTTTTGTATTTTTTGATTTGGCTCAAACTTTGTGGGGGCCTTCCCTATGACCAAAGAAGCCATTTTGCATCATTAGTTTGTCCATATAAATTTCCATACAAATTTGGCAGCTGTTCATACAAAAGTGGTACGTAAATATTCGAAAATCTGTAACTTTTGAAGGAATTTTTTGATCAATTTGGTGTCTTCGGCAAAGTTATAGGTATTGTTAAGGACTATTTCGAAAAAAAAATAGGTACACGGAAAAAAAATTTCCCGATTTTTTTATTAACTTTTTTTTCACAAAAACTCAAATTCCCAAAATACGTATTTTTTGATTTTCGAGATTTTTTGATATGTTTTAGGGGACAAAAATCCGCAACTTTTGAGCTATAGAGAAACATGGTCAAAAAATCTGCCGCCGAGTTATGATTTTTTGAAAAACTGATGATTTTTGGAAAAAATCAAAATTTCATACATAAAATTTTTTTGACCTCATTTTTTTATGCAAAATCAATTTGCAATCGAAAATTACTTTACAGATTTTTTGATAAAGGGCCCCGTTTTCAAGATATAGCCACCGAAAGTTTGATTTCAGCGAAATATTTGCAGTTTTTCGATTTTTAAAAATAGTGACCATGAGTGACCATTTCTGAAAATATTTTTTTTTGAAAAGTTTAGAAAATTTGCTATAAAATTGTCTAAGAGACATCGAAGATTGGACCACTGGTTGCTGAGATACAGCGGCTTAAAGAAAAAGAAACAAGAAAATTTAAATTTTCTAATTCTCACCCAAACAACCCTCAATTTTCTAATGTCAATATCTCAGCAACTAATGGTCCGAACCTTTGACCAGCGAGGGTCAGAGTAGAGACGGCCAAAAGAAAGGGATGCGCAATGTGGGAAGGGAAGATTGTAGACGGTATTGTTTTGATTCACAGCATGTTGAGTTAACTGTTGTGGATGTACCTGATACATCGCAATTCGGGGTTTCTCTTGTTTCCACTTTCAGCTACTATCTATCTTCTACTTCTTTATTATGTATAACTGATTTTCTAATTCTGCTTCTGTTTACTATCCACCATTTTATTTTGATTGCATGATCTTTCGTTTCTCTTATTTTCTTATACTAATGCATCTTTTTGTTTTGTTTTGTTTTTGTTTGTTTCCATTTTCATGTCGTGTCTGGGCCTGCGGTTGGAGAACGATTGCACCACGACAACCACTTTGGAGTGATATTATCACACTGGAGACAACAGCAACAACATTAGAAACCCTGATGTCACTCAGGTTCACGAAAGTAACTGTATCGATATTTTATAGTGTTTATATTTTACTAACATCCCTTTCTTTGCAGAGCATGGACTACATCATAAAGCGGCAATGTGGGAAAGGGAAGTAATTTGTGATTGTAGAAGGTATTGTTTTGATCCACAGCATGTTGAACGAACTGTTGTGGATGTACCTAGAACATCGCAACTCGGAGTATCTCTTCTTCTTATCTCCAACTACTTTAGTCCTGTTTCACTTATCTGTCAAGTCTCCTCTACTTTATTTGCCAGTTTTAACTGCTATGTGTTTTCCCTAACACCCCAATCGGCTCCTGAAGTTGTCATTAATGCTATCTAAGCTTATATGATATTATTTATCCTTTATCAGATAGCTTTTTTCATAAATTATTGCCTATATTTTTAATCTACTTCATACAGCTTTTACTCTTCTTTTCTTCAACATACACTTATTCTTTCAGTATCGAACTTTATGTAGTTTGCTTTCCTTTATTGTCTATTGTTTTAATCTACGCCCTTTTCTTCAAACAAGTAAGGTTTGAGTCCTTACTCAATATATTGAATGATCAAAGTCACACACATAACATTATTGTACTTTTGGTAAACTTTTTAATAACATGCTTAGGTTCAAAACATTGTAACAAAACACCGCGACAGAAGAAATAGCAACAGATAAACACAACTCAACACTAGGAAAGATTTCTGGAGAAAACAATACACAGTAAATAACAATTAGTTTTTGAATTCAAACTTAAAATATAACAGTTTTTGCTTTAATAAAAGTTGATAGGCACACTATAAATGGTTAGGCGCTTATACTTACATCAAACCCTACGTAATGTACCACCCCCGGCCGAGTTAAAATGCGTAACCGGAAAGAAGGTGTGCATGCCTGGCACGAACACTCAAAGCGTGTTCTAGCGTGCTGCTCGTACTGACTCAGAGCAAGGGTGAGATGTAGGTGTAAGGGCAGTGCGTGTTCGTCGGGAACCTGGTGCATAAGATCGGTCAAGGCCCGTTCTTACACTGAAAATTGCGAATTGCGAATTGCGAAACTAATGGTCCGATTTTCAATGTTAGTACATGAAACATTCGTGAATTTTTCGATCTTTTCGAAAAATATTTTGAAAATTTTTAAATCAAGACTTAGATTTTAAAAGGGCCGAACATTGAATATTACGCCCATTTAAAATGCTAGTCTTGATTTAGAAAATTTCAAAATATTTTATTCGAAAAGATCGGAAAATTTCACGAATGTATTATGTATTAACATTGAAAATTGAACCATTAATTGCTGAGATATTGACATTAGAAAATTGAGGGTTGTTTGGGTGAGAATTAGAAAATTTAAATTTTCTTGTTTCTTTTTCTTTAAGCCGCTGTATCTCAGCAACCAATGGTCCAACCTTCGATGTCTCTTAGACAATTTTATAGCAAATTTTTTGAACTTTTCAAAAAAAATATTTTCAGAAATGGTCACTCAAGGTCACTATTTTTAAAAATCGAAAAACTGCAAATATTTCGCTGAAATCAAACTTTCGGTGGCTATATCTTGAAAACGGGGCCCTTTATCAAAAAATCTGTAAAGTAATTTTCGATTGCAAATTTAATTTTGCATAAAAAATGAGGCCAAAAATTTTATGTATGAAATTTTGATTTTTTCCAAAAATCACCAGTTTTTCAAAAAATCATAACTCGGCGGCAGATTTTTTGACCATGTTTCTCTATAGCTCAAAAGTTGCGGATTTTTATCCCCTAAAACATATCAAAAAATCTCGAAAATCAAAAAATACGTATTTTGGGAATTTGAGTTTTTGTGAAAAAAGTTAATAAAAAACGGGGAAATTTTTTTCCGTGTACCTATTTTTTCTAAATAGTCCTTAACAATACCTACAACTTTGCCGAAGACACCAAATTGATCAAAAATTCCTTCAAAAGTTACAGATTTTCGAATATTTACGTACCATTTTTGTATGAACAGCTGCCAAATTTGTATGGAAATTTATATGGACAAACTAATGATGCAAAATGGCTTCTTTGGTCATAGGGAAGGCCCCCACAAAGTTTGATCCAAATCAAAAAATACAAATAAAATCCATTTCCGGTTTTGGTAGAGAATTGCTCTAATGTCTTTTTTTTAACACCGCAAAGTTCTTTTCATTTTTAAAGTCTCTAGGCAATGTATTGTATAGTTTTATACCTTTATAAAATAATGAATTCTGTGTGCTTGTTAAAAGAAACGATGCTGCTCTTATTTCTGAAGCCATACGAGTGTTGTGCTGATGAATGTCTGAACCACGAACTAATATTTTTTTGAAGATATTCAGGTGCCATTCCGTTTGCTATTTTATAAATTAAAACAACTGTTAGAAATGTTACACGCTGCCTCACCGATAACCATTCCAGTGCATTTAACATAGATTGCCTTGGAGTTCGCCTATTACATTTTAAAATTAAACGCATGATTTTATTTTGTATTTTTTTGTAACCTATTCATTTGCTGTTCGTTAGCTAGAAATATTATGGATGGGCAAAAATCAAAGTGTAGTGAAATAAGTGCTTTGTACATATAAATTAAACTCCACTGGGTTAAATCATTGCGTAAACGACACAGTACACCAAATTTTTTTTGCAATCTTTTTAATACTATAATCTATGTGTTTTTTAAAGTCCAGTTTATCGTCAATGATTACTCCCAAATATTTAATTTCGGTAACGCATTCTAATCTTTCGCCAATAATACTGACTATCAAACTTGGCAGACTTGCTTTGGTGTTAGCAATTATCATATACTTTGTTTTCGATACATTTAGTTTGAGTTTTTTGAATTTTAGCCAACGAGAGAGGTTTTCCTAATCTAATCTAATCTAATCAGACCCTAGCGCAGCCAATCTTTCGAAGGGATCCTGGAGAGTGCCTTAGGTTAGATGACGCCTAGCACTCTTCTTGTCATTTATTAATATTTGTAGTGCGCCATTGCATTAGAATGCATTGAAACATCACAAGCGTTAAAGCGGCCAGGCCTACTGCGTAAAGCCGTATCGCAGAGATGACTCGTAATTGGATTGAGTTTGAGCACTGAGTGTTCGAACAACAACACAATTCTGAATCGACAGGGAGGAAGAAGCGTGGGGACACACCACCATACGCTCCGTGATTTGGTTGTATTCGTTGGGAGCACCATGCTAAGAAGGTTTTGGTACTCCGGGACCCTCTGGGATGGGACATTGTATTTCCACGAATGCCCTGGACACTATTTGCCGTGGTTATAGCGCCACAACTCGCTCTCTGTAACAGTATTCCTAATTCCAGTCCACGCTCACCAAGTCGTCATGGCCTAGTGGTTAGCATTTTTGCTTACCAATCCAAAGGACGGAGGATCGAACCCGCCTCGAGCGACTTTGATTTTTCGTTCATTTCAAATTTATGTGTTCTTAACTTTCTCGTTGGGAGCAGATGGGAATCGAACCCAGAACCATTCGCTTACAAAGCGAACACCGTAACCAGTCAGCCACGGCCACTCCTCTAGCCAACGAGAGAGATTTTCCAAATCAAAATTTAATTTTTCAATAGCTGCAACTGCATTGTCTGAGGCAATAAATAGCACAGTATCATCAGCAAACAAGTTTATATCACAATGTTTAAGAACTCTCTTCATGTCGTTTATATATAAAATAAATAAAAGGGGACCTAAAACACTTCCCTGAGGTACTCCAACTAACGTTTCTATGGAAACTGATATCACAGAGTTAAACTTAGTTCGTTAACTTCGATTGACTAGGTAAGAAGAAAACCAATTAATCACATTTCCTGTAATTCCGTATTGTTTAAGGACTGCAATAAATTTTTCTCTTGAAATAGTCTCAAAAGCTCTCTTTAAATCTAGAAAAACCGCGAATATATTTTTTTCTTGCTTTCCAATTGTTTTTCCATTTCGAAATCACCAAGTTAAGAGCTGTCTCACACGAATGGTTTTTACGGTACCCAGATTGCTCTGCTGTCCGGGACCGTGGTGTAGGGTAAGCGTGATTGCCTCTCACCCAGTCGGCCTGGGTTCGATCCCAGACGGTCCCGGTGGCATTTTTCGAGACGAGATTTGTCTGATCACGCCTTCCGTCGGACGGGAAGTGAATGTTGGCCCCGGACTAACCTAAAAAAGGTTAGGTCGTTAGCTCAGTCCAGGTGTAGGAGTCGTCTCCCTGGGTCCTGCCTCGGTGGAGTCGCTGGTAGGCAGTTGGACTAACAATCCAAAGGTCGTCAGTTCGAATCCCGAGGTGGATGGAAGCTAAGGTGTGAAAAGAGGTTTGCAATTGCCTCAACAATCAAACCATCGAACACCTAGTTTCGAGTAGGAATCTCGCAATCGAGAACGCCAAGGCAATGCTGTAGAGCGAATAATTTGATTTTGATTTGATTTTTAGATTGCTCTGCTACTAGGAGTTTGTTATCATTTAAATAATTTAGAAGTTGTTCTTTAACTGTCAGTTGTAAAACTTTTTCATAGAGAGGAAGCATGTTTATTGGTCGAAACTCTGATGCATTCATTGTTCCCTGGACTTTTTCTATGGGAATGACCACTGACTCCAACTGTCAGGCACCACTCCAGATATTAATGACTGATTAATCACATTCAATAGATTTTGTCCTATAACTTCGAAAGCGTCGCGCAAAACAGAAGCACTGATATTGTCAGATCCAGACTTTGATTCTAAAGACCATATCACAGATTTTGGTTTTTCTAATGTTATTGTTTCAAAAAACGACATATTTGTTGCAGAAAATTGACACTCAAGCTCAGGTGGTGCATTCACTTCCTCAATAAAATTGCTAATTTCTTCTACACTATTTACGAAATACTCATTAAATTTTCTAGGAATCTCATCTCTATTTTTTTCATTGACATTATCAAAGCAGATAGTAGGTCTATTCCCGTACTGCAGAATTCTGCAATTCTGCACAAAAACGGCAGCAGAGCGTTCCCGTACTTTTCTGCAACAAAAGTAACTTTTCTCTCAGGTAGAACTTCTGCAGTGAGTGAGGTAGAAGTTGCAGCAAAACCGTTCCCGTACTTTTCTGCAAGCTCTCTCTTCTCTTTCTTGTTGAAAAGTTACTGCAATTTGGTGTGATGGATGTTGAGTGCACACTTACATAAAATTTGCAAGTTGGGTGAAATCAAGCATTTTATTATTAGTTGTAATAATAAATGATTTTGGGGTTGTTTTTTTTATATCTGGTTTTATTGAGAACGATTTTTTATGTTAACGATTTCAGGTTTGTTCATTCATGTAAATGACAAAGCGATTTTTTTAGTGTAATTAGTTTTACCTGAAAAAATGATAACTTAAGCCATAGTATTACAGCACGGCTAGTACCTCAACAAAAAAATTGTACTATAAAAACATTTTTTTACTTTTAAAAGACACATATCTTTTGAGTTTAATAATTTCAAATAAATATTTGTTTAGGAATATTTTTTGATCTTGAATTGATTTTGAATATACTAAATATGTGTGTTAAAATAATAGGTAAATTTAATTGGCAAATAATAAATTGAACCTTTAACGGTGCTACCAATTTGTATTCTTATATGAACAAATAAAATGATGTAATTTTGTCGAAATTAAAATTCTGACATTCTTGAATTCTTAAAATCCTAAATTTTCAAATTATTAAATTCTTAAGTTCCTAAATTCTTCGCCATCTTGAATCATAAAATACACACATTTTTTGGAGTCATATTTTAGGTTAGAAACTTAAATTTAGAGGATCTAGAGATTGGAAATTTGGACTGTTTCTATTTTATTTATGTTTGAGTTTTAAAATTTTTGATTAACAAAGTTTTTTAATTTTACTTATTTTTGAAATTATAATTTCCTTAATTTTCTATCTTATTATTTTTAACTGTAGCTTTTGAATTTTTGGTGTTCTGAACTCATAAATATTCATACTTAAGATTTTTATTTCGATTTTATTTCAACCTTATTTTTTTATTTTGAATTTTTAAAATTAAGATTCTTTTGAAATTTGAAACATTTTGAAATATCTAGTTTAAAATTATTTGAATTTTTAAGCTTTTAATTTGTGATTTTTTTCTGATATATTTTTTTCTGATGTATATATAATTTTCTAAATTTCTCAAATATCTTATTTATGTTTTTTGAATGTTTCTCAATTTGAAAATATTAGTTTTTTATATAAAAATATATATTATGGATTTCTTAATTTCCAGATTTCTTAATTTAAGTATTTAAAAAATTTGAGTTTTGATTCATTTTTAAATTTGTCAATTTCGCTGCGTCACCGTTGTTCTTTCATGTAACATCCAGTCAAAATTAATCTATGTTATTATAAATAATCTTCCAAACATTCTGCAATTAATACATGTGTTTTTGGTCCCTTCTATATCAAATCTTTGTATGTCTTTTTTTATCATATTTATTAAACGTACCTGCCCTCTCATTTGTTCAATTGATACCTAATGTAAAAAAATTGAGTTGTTTCTAATATTAATTTCTACCTAAGCATAATTAATTTCTAGTTTCTTAATAAATAATAAATCCTTCATTAAAAAAAATTACTGCATAAAAAATAATATCCCCGTTATAGAGGTGAACTTCTTTCAATTACTTTTTTGTGAACCATTTTTTTAATATTTTGAAATAATTAAAAACTTAAAAAAAAAACAATTTGAGTAAATCCACTCAACTGTGTACAATATTGCAGAAAAAGTGCTGGAACGCGCTACCCAGGCAAAAATTTTGCCGCTTCTCGGCTTGCAGAACTTTTGCAAAAGAAAGAGATGAAGAGAGCGAGCTGAAAAGTACGGGAACGTGCTGCAAAAAAAAAATGACTTATGCTGGCTGCAGAATTCTGCAGAAGCTGCAGAAATTCTGCAATTCTGCAGGTACGGGAATAGATCTAGTATTAGCCGGTACACATTCAGGTTTTATCATTTTCTTTAATACTTTCCATAACTCTTTACTGTTATTTTTATTTTCTTCGATTGACTTTTGAATATACTCTTTCCGTTTTCTTCTTAAGGTCCTAGAGTATTCATTTCTGAATGCTTTATAAATTGCCCATGAATTAGCTCCTCCTTCTGTTACATGTTTCAAATAGGCCTGGTCCTGCCTTTGCTTCATTTGTAATAGATCCACTGAGAACCACTTGCAGCATTTATCGACAGAGACTAATTTTTCAGTTATTAACGTTTTAACACATTTTTTTAAATTACTTATTATGTTGAGTGCATTTTTATGAATATCCTCAAAATTGAGTGGAAAATTCCTGTTTTGTCTCAAAAGATTTACTAGAGCAGATTTAGAATAATTTTTCCAACAAGTGATCTTTTTCATTGATTTACTAGCAACAGTACACTCATTCACATTATACCAACACAAAGTTTCATGGTCAGATATTTTCATTTCACTCACAGTACACACACCTATATCACAGTTAGAAAAGACTAGATCAATCATTGTTTTCGTCAACCTTGTTATGCGTGTATAATCTTTAACATTTTGTTTTAAACCTAATGAATCACAGATTTGTGCATCGCTTGTGGCAGTGCGTGGCCGAATGGTTACGCTGTCCGCTTTGTAAGCGGATGATTCTGGGTTCGATTCCCATCTGCTGCAACCTTCCATCGGATGAGGAAGTAAAATGTCGGTCCCGGCCTTGGTTGTTAGGCCGTTAAGTCATTCCAGGTGTAGGAGTCGTCTCCATGCCATAAGTACAAACAACACACCAAACCAAGCCTACTCCGGTGGAATCGCTGGCGGCGGTTGGACTCGTAATCCAAAGGTCGTCAGTTCAAACACTGGGGTGGAAGGTTCCTTGGAGTAGAAAGAGGTTTGGGTGCCCTCCCCATTCAAGCCTTCGGACTCCTAGGTTCGAGCAGAAACTTGCAATAGAGATCACAAAAGACCCGGGGGTCGTTAATGTGGATGGTTTGATTTTTTTTTTGTTTCTCTTGACCAGTCAATATTGAAGTCACCAACCACCACTATAAATTTTGATAAGTCTACGAATTGCTCAAGCCAATTTTCTTCTAAAATTTTTAAAAATGTTGTATGCGGCTCATTTGGGGAATGATACAACGTTGCATATCTTCCAATTTTCATACCCCTAGTTACATCGATTGACAAGAACCAATTTCGTCCGATCTGACTTTTGCAAAGCACATTGTATTCAATGTTTGATTGTGAATAAATCATTACACCTCCTGTGTGTCTTGAGTCTGAAAAACAACTCACATGGTTGTACCCATCGATTCCCAAATGTTCATCTCCCAACTGCTCTGTTATATGTGTTTCTGTTACTAACACTAATCTCGGTTTATATGTTTGGACTAATAATTTAAATTCTTCAAAGTTTGTAGACAGTCCGCCACAGTTTAAGCTAATCACTGACCATTTTTGTTTATTGTTCTTGTTTTTCGTTGATTGCTATCGAGTGTAATCAATTTGATGGCGTTTGCGGGCTACTTCCCGGATGAACGAGGATGATTTAGTGACCATATAGAAACATTAAATTACCTTTTAGGAAATGGTGACGATTTGTCAAATTGTTGGTTCAAAAATATGGAGTTATGTTTTCACAAATAGTCAGTATTTGAAAAATTGTTAATTTAAATTTTAACGGTGCACATCAACCAGAGCTTTTGCACCCAGATTTTTGTTACGGACATTTTAGTATCTTCAAAACTACGGGAACTATCGATATGATTTTTCATTCCTTCCCTAAAGTACTGTCCACAAAGTAATTTACAACAAAGTTTGACTAATTTTACAATCCCGTTGTTGCAGGATTGGGTCCGTAAGTTTGGCAATTTTGGAAAAATAAGACAACAACTTCCTTCGTTGCTGTGCACCCTTAAATGCTGCAAGAATTTGATCATATTCCTGATTATGAATTAAATATTTGACAGATCTTATGATTTTAGAGAACAACATGTAAAATTTTAGTGTTACACCTCGTTTAACACGTTGTTTGTGTACATAGGACCTTTTCAGATAAACTATATTGATGCATAAATATTTATTTGATTTTAATCAAAATTCTTTTTTGAAGAAGCTGTTTGTACAAAATTAGAAATTGATATATTATACCATGTTTTTTTTATTTAATCTACATGAAGTATAAACATGATTTTAGTTGAAAAAAACATAGTTTCATAGCATCCTACTCTGGCCAAAATTTGTTGGTGACATCAACATTCAACTACATGGCCTTATTTTTTAGTTTAATTATTTTTAACAAAACCAATTCTCAACAATTGGGTCCTAAAATTAAGCTTAAATTTGTGATATTATTGTTCACTACGATAAAGCTTATTTTTCTGAGTACAATGACCTTTTGAACGACCTCAAAGGATTTAAAATGGATTTTTAATTCAATTTTTAAAAATTAACTTCACGGCCCTTCTTGACAGAAAAGGTCCTACTTGACAGCTCGTTCCAAGGGGACCAATATTTTTTTTTGCATTAAAATGACAATATTTTTTTTTGCAAGTTTCATGCGTTTCAATGGTTTCAATGTCGTTGGTTGCATCCAAGTTTTAATGCATTCCACTTGTATCCAACATTGCATAATATAGATCGACTTAATTAATCAATCGACATGATCGACATAAATGGCCGAACCCCCTTTGAACATCTGTCAAAACCGTCAAAACAAAAGTTGTCGCTGCTGCAAATGGAGGTGCAAAATAATTGTGGTGGCCGATTCCGGACCCTGTTTCGCGCGTGCAATCTGCTGTTTATTGAGATTTTCCGGTTCGGGACGAATGTTTTGGATGAGCGGGCGGACCGGGTGCCGGCGCTGAAGGACAACGAAAGATGAGGTGCTGTACAATCTGTTTCAACTGCCGTTGGAGAAGCTCCGCCGGTTTTGCGAGGAATCGTTTGTTGAGTAAGTTGGAACATGTTTCGTTTAATTATTTTGAGATCATCACACATCTTTCGTTTTCAGCGTAATCCGGTGCGAATCTTGCAGATTATGGAGCACCATTGCGCCGATCGCTGGCGGCGTGATGCTGCTGTACGAAGAGTTTGCATCGCTTCGATCTACCTGGTGTTGATCAAGGAACTGGTCGAGCGGCTCAACGTGGACACGACCGACAGCCAAACGGCAAAGCACATGAGCCAGTTGCTGGAGCTGGGAATGCTCGATGCGAAGCTTATCATTCCACATTTGTCCACGATGAGCGACGAACTGAGGAACCTGGAATCTTACGTGGTGCACAACTGTGTCCTGCAGATCATGGGCAAAGCCATCGTGACTGAGCTTACCTAGGAGGAACTGGCCGATGAGCTGAAGGAAACGCGCGATGACTTCCTGCATGATTTGTTCAACCACACGATGGACGTTTCGGCCCGTGTTCGCTCGAAGGTGCTTCAGATTAGGCACTGCATCCAGGGCCAGAACGCGGTTCCACTTAGCTGGCAGCACCAGGTGCTAGAAGGTACCGTCGAACGGCTCGAGGACAAGTCACTGCTGGTGCGCAAGAACTCGATCGCGTTGATCAAAACCTCCTCGAGCATAATCCGTTCTCCGCTAAGCTCTCCTGGCGGAACTTTGCAGGCAGTATGGGATGGAAGACTGCCAGCCGCAGGAAATTCGCAACAAGATGGTATAGCAGGACGCGGCGCTCAAGAAAACTGAACAGCAGTGCGTGTTCTACATGATGTTCTTGAAAGTGTACTACGTCAAGACCCGGCACGGCCCGAAGCTGAACGAGGAGTTCCAGAAGAAGGAAACGAGGTCAATTTCCTGGAGGATTCGATCCGTTTCGCAGAAATCATTTCGGACGCGGTGCCTATGCTGCAAGACATGGTGATGTCCAAGTCCCAAACGGCTGTGTACGAAGCGCCTCAGCTTACCTGTTTGGGATCAAGGGAATCGAAAGTGGAGTACAGCATAATGAGCAGTTCCGATGCCGGGCGGACGAACTGTACGACGCGCTGACGCGACAGGACATGGTGCAGCATTTACGCAGGGTCATGTTAAGAAAGAGAGAGTGAGTAATTTTTTATAACGTTCCGTTTTTGATAAACTCACAGCTTGAAATTGAAAAAGATCATTAAAGTAGCCAAATTTATTTGAAAACGATGTTTTTTTGTTATATCTCAGTAACTTTTCAAAATGATATTAAATTAAAAATACGGAATTTAGCATTTTGTTTTGTATTTTACAGCAAAAACTTGTGTGTTGTGAAAGGCTAGTCCACAAAGCGCGCTCTCTCTTGTATTTAATTTCTGTTTTCTCCCGTCACGCGCGGCGACAAACAAAAGAAGTCTGCGCTGAAATTGACAAGTCAAAACTCCTCTTGTTTTGGTGCGTTTCGTCGTGGTCGTCGCGGTTCGCGATTGTTTATTAGCATCTTCACTATTTTCGCGTTCGTGTGTTGTGTTTTCAAAAGTGAGTGTAAAAAGAACTGCCTTCCATCCTCACAGCAAGTATTGGCTGCGTTTGTTTACATCCGTGAGCAGCTAGAAAAAAAAGTTCCATCCTTCCGTCCAGCGGGATTGAAGCCGCCGAGGAGGAAAAACAACACAAAGGAGACAATTGAGTGGTTTTCCGGATCGTTTGTTTTCAGAAGTGTCTGCTTCTAGGGTGCTACGTGAAACTCCAGCAGGTTTGTTTACTTTCAAGAACTGACCTTTGAATCAACCAAAACAAATCAACCGGAAAATCACGCAAACTTTTAATAAATTTTAATGCAAACAAACATGTTTTTTTCAGATTTCGACGAAAAGTACCTTTCCAGATTTGCGATTCCGACCCCAGCTGCCCCTTTTCATATGTTGCTCCTGATTTGTAAAATTTACCTCTCGGAATCGATACTTGTGATTTCTTTTCTATTTCACAGGACTGAAATCCGGATATCAATCTAGGTTTCTATGTAGGAGAAGAATCCTAATTCTCCTACAAAGGTAAAGTTTGGGACGGATTTTTTCTATAGCAAAATTCAAATCTTTTCGAGCGGCCAAGCCGCAGTTGATATTCTGTTGACGGAGCTGGCAATAAAACCAATGCTGCCCGAGAGTCTTCGGCCTAAGTGGAAACATTACAAAGAATGTACTGGTATGTATGTCGAGAAGTTTTATTTTTATTCCTACAGTGTACTCTCGTTGTCGATTTTGAAGGGACCGTCGAGAGCGGGAGTTATCAAATTATAGAACGAAAAATCAAAGCAAGCTTCTTGAATGGACTGAAAAATTTATTGACAGCAGGAGCAATATTGATATCGAGAAGATCGGTAGCCAGAGAGTCGACTGTATTTGCTTTTTTATGTCAAGCTCGTTCTTTGTCCATCGGATAAATCAGAAGTACTCTGTTTGATTTGCGCTTTCAAATTATGTTCTCAAAATTCTCCCATTTCAAATGTGAAACTCGATTTATTAACAGATTTTGTATCGAGGATGTAATTTATTCAACGTAGAGTGGAATATTACCAAGGGACTTGAATATTATATTGTAAATAAATACATTGTGGTTTGTTTTGTTTTGTTTTTTCAAGGTTTGTACCTGAAGCCTGCTTTGAACTGAACTTGAATTTCGTCAAGTGCGACAAGATCATCAGGGTGCGACACGCTCTCATCAACCAGCGGTCCCACAAACTACAGATAACCGGCGTGATACAGCTGCGCCGTTTCCTTTCGCAAGCAATTTCAAGTCAAGCAGAGTACCTGATCGACGACGTCCACAGGATGGCGAAGATGGAGCTGGCATCGCAAATGCTACCGTTGTGCTGGATGGGGCGTACGACTTTGATCAACCTCCTGCTGTAGCGAAAGTTTCCTTGAGATTTATTGAGTTTAGAATTAGAAATGCCTTATTTTTTAACAAGCCAAACCTGAATTTAGACACACGCAATACCTCTTCTTCCCTGAATTAAACACCTGTTAAAAGGAACTCCCTTTTAGCTTAGGATTATTCGATCATTGTACTACTAAAATGACAAAATAAATTTAAAAAAACTGTACTGTTTTTTGCTAAAAACCCGAAAACCCTTGAAAAATTGATGTTAATTCGAGTTGTTACAACTATTTCCCAAAATGTAACGCGCCATGAAAAATCACTCAAATAACTATTTAAAACCATAAAAATAATATTTGAGAAATGGTGAAATCCCTAAAATTTATACGAAAAAATGAACTTTCAAAAACATTTGACATAGTGTCGCTAGAGGAAAAATCAAATAGTGAATATTGCTAACAACATAAAAAAAAAAGCAAAGTAATCCACTTTAACGACCCCCGGGTCTTTTGTGGTCTCTGTTGCAAGTTTCTGCTCATTTCTAGGCGTCCGAAGGTTATGTGTAGTGAGTCACTCAAAACCTCTTTTACGCAAATGGACCGACGTTTTACTTCCCCATCCGATAGAAGGCGTGGTCAGGCAAATCTCGTCTCGAAAAATGCCACCGGGTCCGTCTGGGATTGAACCCAGGCCATACTGGGATTCAGAGGCTACCACGCTAACCACTAAACCACCGGACCCGGCTTGTGCTAACAACATATATGGGGAATAGTTCACTATTTGAGAGACGGTGAGGAATTAAAAAAATGATGCTGCAGCTGCGCCTTTTAACAGGTGTTTAATTCAGGGAAGAAGAGGTATTGCGTGTGTCTAAATTCAGGTTTGGCTTGTTAAAAAAATAAGGCATTTCTAATTCTAAACTCAATAAATCTCAAGGAAACTTTCGCTACAGCAGGAGGTTGATCAAAGTCGTACGCCCCATCCAGCACAACGGTAGCATTTGCGATGCCAGCTCCATCTTCGCCATCCTGTGGACGTCGTCGATCAGGTACTCTGCTTGACTTGAAATTGCTTGCGAAAGGAAACGGCGCAGCTGTATCACGCCGGTTATCTGTAGTTTGTGGGACCGCTGGTTGATGAGAGCGTGTCGCACCCTGATGATCTTGTCGCACTTGACGAAATTCAAGTTCAGTTCAAAGCAGGCTTCAGGTACAAACCTTGAAAAAACAAAACAAAATAAACCACAATGTATTTATTTACAATATAATATTCAAGTCCCTTGGTAATATTCCACTCTACGTTGAATAAATTACATCCTCGATACAAAATCTGTAAATAAATCGAGTTTCACATTTGAAATGGGAGAATTTTGAGAACATAATTTGAAAGCGCAAATCAAACAGAGTACTTCTGATTTATCCGATGGACAAAGAACGAGCTTGACATAAAAAAGCAAATACAGTCGACTCTCTGGCTACCGATCTTCTCGATATCAATATTGCTCCTGCTGTCAATAAATTTTTCAGTCCCTTCAAGAAGCTTGCTTTGATTTTTCGTTCTATAATTTGATAACTCCCGCTCTCGACGGTCCCTTCAAAATCGACAACGAGAGAGTACACTGTAGGAATAAAAAATAAAACTTCTCGACATACATACCAGTACATTCTTTGTAATGTTTCCACTTAGGCCGAAGACTCTCGGGCAGCATTGGTTTTATTGCCAGCTCCGTCAACAGAATATCAACTGCGGCTTGGCCGCTCGAAAAGATTTGAATTTTGCTATAGAAAAAAAATCCGTCCCAAACTTTACCTTTGTAGGGAGAATTAGGATTCTTCTCCTACATAGAAACCTAGATTGATATCCGGATTTCAGTCCTGTGAAATAGAAAAAGAAATCACAAGTATCGATTCCGAGAGGTAAATTTTACAAATCAGGAGCA
Organism: Culex quinquefasciatus; assembly: GCF_015732765.1. NCBI lineage: Eukaryota > Metazoa > Arthropoda > Insecta > Diptera > Culicidae > Culex > Culex quinquefasciatus. The sequence goes on along the minus strand of NC_051863.1, from coordinate 93,010,165 downwards.
ACATATGAAAAGGGGCAGCTGGGGTCGGAATCGCAAATCTGGAAAGGAACTTTTCGTCGAAATCTGAAAAAAACATGTTTGTTTGCATTAAAATTTATTAAAAGTTTGCGTGATTTTCCGGTTGATTTGTTTTGGTTGATTCAAAGGTCAGTTCTTGAAAGTAAACAAACCTGCTGGAGTTTCACGTAGCACCCTAGAAGCAGACACTTCTGAAAACAAACGATCCGGAAAACCACTCAATTGTCTCCTTTGTGTTGTTTTTCCTCCTCGGCGGCTTCGATCCCGCTGGACGGAAGGATGGAACTTTTTTTTCTAGCTGCTCACGGATGTAAACAAACGCAGCCAATACTTGCTGTGAGGATGGAAGGCAGTTCTTTTTACACTCACTTTTGAAAACACAACACACGAACGCGAAAATAGTGAAGATGCTAATAAACAATCGCGAACCGCGACGACCACGACGAAACGCACCAAAACAAGAGGAGTTTTGACTTGTCAATTTCCAGCGCAGACTTCTTTTGTTTGTCGCCGCGCGTGACGGGAGAAAACAGAAATTAAATACAAGAGAGAGAGCGCGCGCTTTGTGGACTAGCCTTTCACAACACACAAGTTTTTGCTGTAAAATACAAAACAAAATGCTAAATTCCGTATTTTTAATTTAATATCATTTTGAAAAGTTACTGAGATATAACAAAAAAAACATCGTTTTCAAATAAATTTAGCTACTTTAATGATCTTTTTCAATTTCAAGCTGTGAGTTTATCAAAAACGGAACGTTATAAAAAAAATTACTCACTCTCTCTCTCTTAACATGACCCTGCGTAAATGCTGCACCATGTCCTGTCGCGTCAGCGCGTCGTACAGTTCGTCCGCCCGGCATCGGAACTGCTCATTATGCTGTACTCCACTTTCGATTCCCTTGATCCCAAACAGGTAAGCTGAGGCGCTTCGTACACAGCCGTTTGGGACTTGGACATCACCATGTCTTGCAGCATAGGCACCGCGTCCGAAATGATTTCTGCGAAACGGATCGAATCCTCCAGGAAATTGACCTCGTTTCCTTCTTCTGGAACTCCTCGTTCAGCTTCGGGCCGTGCCGGGTCTTGACGTAGTACACTTTCAAGAACATCATGTAGAACACGCACTGCTGTTCAGTTTTCTTGAGCGCCGCGTCCTGCTATACCATCTTGTTGCGAATTTCCTGCGGCTGGCAGTCTTCCATCCCATACTGCCTGCAAAGTTCCGCCAGGGAGAGCTTAGCGGAGAACGGATTATGCTCGAGGGAGGTTTTGATCAACGCGATCGAGTTCTTGCGCACCAGCAGTGACTTGTCCTCGAGCCGTTCGACGGTACCTTCTAGCACCTGGTGCTGCCAGCTAAGTGGAACCGCGTTCTGGCCCTGGATGCAGTGCCTAATCTGAAGCACCTTCGAGCGAACACGGGCCGAAACGTCCATCGTGTGGTTGAACAAATCATGCAGGAAGTCATCGCGCGTTTCCTTCAGCTCATCGGCCAGTTCCTCCTAGGTAAGCTCAGTCACGATGGCTTTGCCCATGATCTGCAGGACACAGTTGTGCACCACGTAAGATTCCAGGTTCCTCAGTTCGTCGCTCATCGTGGACAAATGTGGAATGATAAGCTTCGCATCGAGCATTCCCAGCTCCAGCAACTGGCTCATGTGCTTTGCCGTTTGGCTGTCGGTCGTGTCCACGTTGAGCCGCTCGACCAGTTCCTTGATCAACACCAGGTAGATCGAAGCGATGCAAACTCTTCGTACAGCAGCATCACGCCGCCAGCGATCGGCGCAATGGTGCTCCATAATCTGCAAGATTCGCACCGGATTACGCTGAAAACGAAAGATGTGTGATGATCTCAAAATAATTAAACGAAACATGTTCCAACTTACTCAACAAACGATTCCTCGCAAAACCGGCGGAGCTTCTCCAACGGCAGTTGAAACAGATTGTACAGCACCTCATCTTTCGTTGTCCTTCAGCGCCGGCACCCGGTCCGCCCGCTCATCCAAAACATTCGTCCCGAACCGGAAAATCTCAATAAACAGCAGATTGCACGCGCGAAACAGGGTCCGGAATCGGCCACCACAATTATTTTGCACCTCCATTTGCAGCAGCGACAACTTTTTGTTTTGACGGTTTTGACAGATGTTCAAAGGGGGGTTCGGCCATTTATGTCGATCATGTCGATTGATTAATTAAGTCGATCTATATTATGCAATGTTGGATACAAGTGGAATGCATTAAAACTTGGATGCAACCAACGACATTGAAACCATTGAAACGCATGAAACTTTTTTTTGAAAATGCAGCCCAAGCAAATTGGGTACTAAAGCCCTATGTCCATTTTTATGTACAACGGTAAAAAACACGATTAAAAACCATTTCTGACCAGTTTTTTTTCATTTTAATGCAAAAAAAAATATTGTCATTTTAATGCAAAAAAAAAAAATATTTGTCCCCTTGGAACGAGCTGTCAAGTAGGACCTTTTCTGTCAAGAAGGGCCGTGAAATTAATTTTTAAAAATTGAATTAAAAATCCATTTTAAATCCTTTGAGGTCGTTCAAAAGGTCATTGTACTCAGAAAAATAAGCTTTATCGTAGTGAACAATAATATCACAAATTTAAGCTTAATTTTAGGACCCAATTGTTGAGAATTGGTTTTGTTAAAAATAATTAAACTAAAAATAAGGCCATGTAGTTGAATGTTGATGTCACCAACAAATTTTGGCCAGAGTAGGATGCTATGAAACTATGTTTTTTCAACTAAAATCATGTTTATACTTCATGTAGATTAAATAAAAAAAACATGGTATAATATATCAATTTCTAATTTTGTACAAACAGCTTCTTCAAAAAGAATTTTGATTAAAATCAAATAAATATTTATGCATCAATATAGTTTATCTGAAAAGGTCCTATGTACACAAACAACGTGTTAAACGAGGTGTAACACTAAAATTTTACATGTTGTTCTCTAAAATCATAAGATCTGTCAAATATTTAATTCATAATCAGGAATATGATCAAATTCTTGCAGCATTTAAGGGTGCACAGCAACGAAGGAAGTTGTTGTCTTATTTTTCCAAAATTGCCAAACTTACGGACCCAATCCTGCAACAACGGGATTGTAAAATTAGTCAAACTTTGTTGTAAATTACTTTGTGGACAGTACTTTAGGGATGAATGAAAAATCATATCGATAGTTCCCGTAGTTTTGAAGATACTAAAATGTCCGTAACAAAATCTGGGTGCAAAAGCTCTGGTTGATGTGCACCGTTAAAATTTAAATTAACAATTTTTCAAATACTGACTATTTGTGAAAACATAACTCCATATTTTTGAACCAACAATTTGACAAATCGTCACCATTTCCTAAAAGGTAATTTAATGTTTCTATATGGTCACTAAATCATCCTCGTTCATCCGGGAGGACATTCACGACTATATGCAACATGATCTGTGCTTAATTTTAAACCTCTCATTCTATTCATTGTCAAACAATTAGCACAACATTCTATTTCTGATTTACATTCATTTGTTCTGTGGTTTTCTGCGCAAATGGAGCAAACCTCACTCTCGCTCTTACATTCATTACTTTTATGGCCATAACAACAACACTTAAAACATCGAATAATACCAAAGCATTCCACTATTTTACATCTTTCCCATCCTATGTTCACCTTCTCTAATTCAAGCAAAAATTCATGAGAAGAAGAATCAACTTCAATGATGTAGGTCCACACACAGTATTCATCAAGACCATTCTTAAAACTTGTAACTAATCGCAGCTCTATATCATCAGATACGTCGTTTTGTTCAATGAGGGCATCTCTTAACTCATTTTCATTAAGCTCCTCAGCCACTTTTACTATTTTCAGTCTTGGTTTTTTTGGTTTTGGAACGGTCACATTGAAGAGTTCTCCACATTTTTCCTGGACTGATTTAGCTACACTTTCCACGTTATCCAAGACACCCAGTATAACAGTTCCATTTCTGCCCTCTCTCACATTTAGAATGTGGTTTTCAGTGCGGTTTAATTTTTCTTTCAACTGTTGCTTGGTCTTTTTTGCCGATTGGTCCCCTTCCCTAGGTTTAATTATAATCACAGTCTCTTTTTCTTTAGGAATTTCCCTATTTTGATCAATTTCACTTTCCTTTCTACCGTTTATTAGAACCTCATCATAGTTCTGCGTCACGCTACCCGTCTCACCAGTCTTTGCCGTTTTTTGTTTACTTTGAGAGCGAGTGTTTCCACTTGGACCAGAGAGCGATGTTTCTTCTTTCCTATTTCTCCCACTAGTGTTGGTTTTGGCAGACAATTTATCTTCCAGTTTTTTATTCTCACTCATAATATAATCTTTTAGCAAAACAAATCCTTTTTCGTTCGCCTCGTGTTGCGGTACGTCATATGTAGCCGGCCCTGGAATTCGTAGTTTGTTAACGTTCCCTCTGAACGTCATTCAGCAGCGCGCGCCCGCGCTTTTCTCGTTCATTCGTGCTCATTGATTCATTCTCCTTCCGAGTGCGGAGCAGTAACGTCGTCGAGAATAAACGCAGTTAGTTAAGTAGAAACAACGTGTTTTCTTTTGACTAACGAATAAAACATGGTGTCAGAAGCACTCATGGTGTTCCGGCGTCATTAAAAATCGCGGAAGTGAAATAAGAAAAACTCATCAAAAGCGACGAAAAAATCATTTGCGGCAGTGACTTTGGGCAGTTGTGCAGTGAAAGCAAACGTGTTCGATCCTGTTAGCAGCGATATTTTTTTCGTTCACGCGTTGGTTTGAGTGTTTTCCGGAAAGCAGTGCAGAAAATGGATGCAGATCAGTTCGCCCAATTTATGGGAAGATTTCAAGAGATGATTGGTTCTCTCAAGGACCATCAGGTGAAACCGCCGGCAGGTGGGCCTGCGGCGAACTCGCAAGCCGGAAACCCTGCAGCGGCGTACATTCCTCTTCCGCCCCCGCTGGAGTTGGAGGGCGAAATGGAGGAGAACTTTAACTTTTTCGAAGAGAACTGGAAAACGTATGCCAGTGCGATCGGCATGGATGGTTGGCCTGTTGCGCAGAATAATCAAAAAGCCAGTATTTTGCTTTCGGTGGTGGGCAGAGACGCGTTGAAAAAGTATTACAACTTTGAGCTGACGGCGGCTCAGCGGGACGATCCAGCATTAGTGTTGGCAGCGATCAAAGCCAAAGTGATCCGTGAACGGAACAAGTTCGTGGACTGGTTCGAGTTCTTTTCATTGGAACAAGCAGCAGATGAGAGCATCGACAACTATCTGTGCCGTCTTAAGTCGCTCGCCAAGTTGTGCAAGTTTAATGTTCTGGAGGAAGACATGATCAAGTACAAGCTAGCAACGTCGGTAAAGTGGTTGCGGCTTAGATCGAAGTTGATCACTACCCAACACCTGACGGAAGCTGTGGCCTTGGACATGTGCCGTGCCGAGGAGATCTCCGAACGCCACCCAGTAACCGAAGTGCAGCAGAGCGGCGAAGTCAAGTGCGTAAAGAGGTGCAAGAAGAAGTGCAAGTTCTGTTGCGTTATGCACGACTTTACCAAGGGTGCATGCCCAGCGCTAGGGAAGAAGTGCAACAGGTGTGGTGGAAAAAAACACTTCGAAAAAGTGTGTAAGGGTGGATTTTCATGGATTTTTCGATGACCGACATCGAAAGCGGCTTTCGATGCTCGTGGTCAAATTTGGTCGAAAACTCATATTTTTCGACCAAGTTAAGTGGTAAAATAGTTTAGATTGATTGTTCATGGCAGTACGAACAATAAAAACAAAAACTAATTGCCGGAAAGCCCCGAAAATGTGATTTTCCGACTTTTGATTTTCGATGCACGAGCATCGTAAGATGACCGACATCGAAAGCATAGTCACTACCATGCTTTGCTAAAATGTCAGTGCATCGTATTTCGATGCCTGTCCTGTCAGCCATATTGCTGCCCCGACACCATGGACACAAACCAAATAACGCTGTGAAATATTTCCGTGAATATTTCAAGCAGGCAAGCGATTCAAGCGTTTTGTGGCAAACATATGAGATTTTTCCGATGCCAAAATGGCAACAATGGAATCGGCTGGTGTTGATGTCGACAAAGTTTTGAAAAGAGGCGATAGGCTACCTCAAATTATTTTAAAGTGGGTTTTTACGTTTTCAAATAACAAGAAAGAATTTTGATTTTATTTCACAGCATGAAATGTATGTCATTCAAGGAAAATGTTGATTGCCACCTATGATACGAGTGTTTCCCATAAACATAGAACATTTTAAACAGTACGCTAGATCAAAGTGTGTACGGTTTACCATGCACGGAAAGTTGAAAACATGGAAAAAAATAGATTTTTTTTCATATTTATTTTTATGGAATAAATATTTGATAATTGCATCATAGTTCTGGCTGAAGGTTAGAAGAGAGGGAGAAATTAAGAAGAAACGCAAGTAAACAAAAAAAATAAAGAAATAAAGAAATAAAGCAATAAAGAAGTAAAGAAATAAAGAAATAAAGAAATAAAGAAATAAAGAAATAAAGAAATTAAGAAATAAAGAAATAAAAAAATAAAGAAATAAAGAAATAAAGAAATAAAGAAATAAAGAAATAAAGAAATAAAGAAATAAAGAAATAAAGAAATAAAGAAATAAAGAAATAAAGAAATAAAGAAATAAAGAAATAAAGAAATAAAGAAATAAAGAAATAAAGAAATAAAGAAATAAAGAAATAAAGAAATAAAGAAATAAAGAAATAAAGAAATAAAGAAATAAAGAAATAAAGAAATAAAGAAATAAAGAAATAAAGAAATAAGGAAATAAAGAAATAAAGAAATAAAGAAATAAAGAAATAAAGAAATAAAGAAATAAAGAAATAAAGAAATAAAGAAATAAAGAAATAAAGAAATAAAGAAGTAAAGAAATAAAGAAATAAAGAAATAAAGAAATAAAGAAATAAAGAAATAAAGAAATAAAGAAATAAAGAAATAAAGAAATAAAGAAATGAAGAAATAAGGAAATAAAGAAATAAAGAAATAAAGAAATAAAGAAATAAAGAAATAAAGAAATAAAGAAATAAAGAAATAAAGAAATAAAGAAATAAAGAAATAAAGAAATAAAGAAGTAAAGAAATAAAGAAATAAAGAAATAAAGAAATAAAGAAATAAAGAAATAAAGAAATAAAGAAATAAAGAAATAAAGAAATAAAGAAATAAAGAAATAAAGAAATAAAGAAATAAAGAAATAAAGAAATAAAGAAATAAAAAAGAAATAAAGAAATAAAGAAATAAAGAAATAATGAAATAAAGAAATAAAGAAATAAAGAAATAAAGAAATAAAGAAATAAAGAAATAAAGAAATAAAGAAATAAAGAAATAAAGAAATAAAGAAATAAAGAAATAAAGAAATAAAGAAATAAAGAAATAAAGAAAAAAGAAATAAAGGAATAAAGAAATTAAGAAATTAAGAAATTAAGAAATTAAGAAATTAAGAAATTAAGAAATTAAGAAATTAAGAAATTAAGAAATTAAGATATTAAGAAATTAAGAAATAAAGAAATAAAGAAATAAAGAAATAAAGAAAAAAGAAATAAAGGAATAAAGAAATTAAGAAATTAAGAAATTAAGAAATTAAGAAATTAAGAAATTAAGAAATTAAGAAATTAAGAAATTAAGAAATTAAGATATTAAGAAATTAAGAAATTAAGAAATTAAGAAATTAAGAAATTAAGAAATTAAGAAATTAAGAAATTAAAAAATTAAGAAATTAAGAAATTAAGAAATTAAGAAATTAAGAAATTAAGAAATTAAGAAATTAAGAAATTAAGAAATTAAGAAATTAAGAAATTCAGAAATTCAGAAATTAAGAAAGAATTTCAGAATTTCTCAATTTCTAAATTTCTCAATTTCATATTTTCAGAATTTCTTAATTTCATAATTTAAGAAATTCAGAATTTCAGAATTTCAGTATTTCAGTATTTCAGAATTTCAGGATTTCTGAATTTCTGAATTTCTGAATTTCTGAATTTCTAAATTTCTGAATTTCTGAATTTCTGAATTTCTGAATTTCAGAATTTCTGAATTTCTGAATTTTTGAATTTCTGAATTTCTGAATTTCAGAATTTCTGAATTTCAGAATTTCAGAATTTCAGAATTTCAGAATTTCAGAATTTCAGAATTTCAGAATTTCAGAATTTCAGAATTTCAGAATTTAAGAATTTCATAATTTCAGAATTTCAGAATTTCAGAATTTCAGAATTTCAGAATTTCCGAATTTCTGAATTTCTGAATTTCTGAATTTCTGAATTTCTGAATTTCTGAATTTCTGAATTTCTGAATTTCTGAGTTTCTGAATTTCTGAATTTCTGAATTTCTGAATTTCTGAATTTCTGAATTTCTAAATTTCTGAATTTCTGAATTTCTGAATTTCTGAATTTCTGAATTTCTGAATTTCTGAATTTCTGAATTTCTGAATTTCTGAATTTCTGAATTTCTGAATTTCTGAATTTCTGAATTTCTGAATTTCTGAATTTCTGAATTTCTGAATTTCTGAATTTCTGAATTTCTGATTTTCTGAATTTCTGAATTTCTGAATTTCATTTTTTCATAATTTCTGAATTTCTGAATTTAATTTTTTCATAATTTCTGAATTTCAGAATTTCAGATTTTCAGAATTTCATAATTTCAGAATTTCAGAATTTCAGAATTTCAGAATTTCCGAATTTCTGAATTTCTGAATTTCTGAATTTCTGAATTTCTGAATTTCTGAATTACTGAATTTCTGAATTTCAGAATTTCAGAATTTCAGAATTTCAGAATTTCAGAATTTCAGAATTTCAGAATTTCAGAATTTCAGAATTTCAGAATTTCAAAATTTCAGAATTTCAGAATTTCAGAATTTCAGAATTTCAGAATTTCAGAATTTCAGAATTTCAGAATTTCAGAATTTCTGAATTTCTGAATTTCTGAATTTCTGAATTTCTGAATTTCTGAATTTCTGAATTTCTGAATTTTTTTGTTGTGCTCTTCTAAATGCTGCCAAACATTGTTAATATTAATATTATTTTGTTCTATCCGGAAATAAATTTTGAATGGTTCTAAATTAAAAGTTCTCCTGCATTTGTCTAAAATTTTTATCTTTGGTTTTTCCGTGCACGTGTTGCTTTGTGTTGACGTTTCCCCAAGCATTTCTCTCCCATTTTCTACCGTTCCTTTTTGAAACGCTTGCGGGAAAAATGGCGGTCTGCCCGTTATTTAGGTTTGAGTCATAGCTAAGTCATAACGCCATCCAAGAGCATCGTAAAAATTTCGATGCTCGTGCTTACGATGTCGTTGCATGATCCATGAAAATCCAGCCTAAAGCTGAGCGAAGAAAGAAGCAGAAGAAGCATCGTGTGACCGAAAGTGACGAAGATGAAGGCTCAACGACGGAGGAAAGTGAGAGTGATAGCAGTGATACCCGTTCAATCGGGAAGATCGTCGAAAAGGCAATCAACGGCGGAAGTGTTTCGGCGGAGCTGGAGTGTCTCGTCGCTGGAAAGTGGCAGTTCGTGTCGTGCGAGCTTGATACTGGCGCCAACATCAGCCTTGTGGGACTTGAATGGTTAAAAAGGATGACAGGACATGACCAAGTCAAGCTGGAGCAATCAGCGTTTCGTCTCCGAGGATTTGGTGGATACAACATTCCAGTGATCGGTCAAGTGAAGGTTCCATGTCAGAAAGCAGGTCGTAAGTACAACCTATTACTGCAAGTTGTAAACTACGATCATGGTCCTCTTCTTTCGGCGAACGTATGTCGTGTCCTGGAATTGGTCAAGTTCTGCAAAACCGTCAAGTGTACTGCCCCAGATCCTGGTCAATCGCTGATGAATATTCACCGTGTGAAAGTTCAGAGCATCGTAGGACAGAGAGATGTTGAAGTCCATCAGGGAAGGTCACTACAAGTTCCAGGGAAGAGCGGAAATCCAACTTCAACCAGACCTTTCCTGACCCGAAACCAGAGAGTGGATGTCACGCGGACTCCATACTATCCGGAAAACTTGCGTCCTCTTAAGAAACCTCACACGCTCCAAGCAAATCCTGACCGTGGCTCCACCCTCGTGATGTCGAGTATCGAGGAAATTCGACGTTCAAGAGATCCAGAAAAAACATTTTCTTTGTTGTAAAACAGGGAGGATGTTGCATTACGTCATATGTAGCCGGCCCCGGAATTCGTAGTTTGTGAACGTTCCCTCTGAACGTCATTCAGCAGCGCGCGCCCGCGCTTTTCTCATTCATTCGTGCTCATTGATTCATTCTCCTTCCGAGTGCGGAGCAGTAACGTCGTCGAGAATAAACGCAGTTAGTTAAGTAGAAACAACGTGTTTTCTTTTGACTAACGAATAAAACACCTCGTTTGCTGTTTTAGTATATTGAGCAATTCTCTGAGATTTCGGTCATTCGATTTTTTTTTTGTATTTTTTAATCCGGCTGAAACTTTTTTGGTGCCTTCGGTATGCCCAAAGAAGCCATTTTGCATCATTAGTTTGTCCATATAATTTTCCATACAAATTTGGCAGCTGTCCATACAAAAATGATATGTGAAAATTCAAAAATCTGTATCTTTTGAAGGAATTTTTTGATCGATTTGGTGTCTTCGGCAAAGTTGTAGGTATGTCTATGGACTACACTGAAAAAAATGATACACGGTAAAAAAAATTTGTGATTTTTTATTTAACTTTTTATCACTAAAACTTGATTTGCAAAAAAAACACTATTTTTATTTTTTGATATGTTTTAGAGGACATAAAATGCCAACTTTTCAGAAATTTCCAGAATGGGCAAAAAATCTTTGACCGAGTTATGATTTTTTGAATCAATACAGATTTTTTCAAAAAATCGAAATATTGGTCGCAAAAATTTTTCAACTTCATTTTTCGATGTAAAATTGAATTTGCAATCAAAAAGTACTTTAGTGAATTTTTGATAAAGTTCACCGTTTTCAAGTTATAACCATTTTTATGTAACTATTTTGAAAATAGTCTCAGTTTTTCATTTTTTAAAATTAGTGCCCATGTTTGCCCACTTTTGAAAAAAATATTTTTGAAAAGCTGAGAAAATTCTCTATATTTTGCTTTATTGAACTTTGTTGATACGACCCATAGTTGCGGAGATATTGCCATGCAAAGGCTAAAAAACAGGAAAATTGATGTTTTCTAAGTCTCACCCAAACAACCCGCCATTTTCTAATGTCGATATCTCAGCAATTATAAATACGATTTACAATGTTAAAACATGAAACATTCGTGAAATTTTCCGAATTTTTCGAAAAAAATATTTTCAAAAATTTTAGATCAAGACTAACATTTCAAACGGGCCAAACATTCAATATTACGCCCATTTGAAATGTTAGTCTTGATTTAAAATTTTTGAAAATATTTTTTTCGAAAAAATCGGAAAATTTCACGAATGTTTCATGTTTTAACATTGTAAATCGGATTTATAGTTGCTGAGATATCGACATTAGAAAATGGCGGGTTGTTTGGGTGAGACTTAGAAAACATCAATTTTCCTGTTTTTTAGCCTTTGCATGGCAATATCTCAGCAACTATGGGTCGTATCAACAAAGTTCAATAAAGCAAAATATAGAGAATTTTCTCAGCTTTTCAAAAATATTTTTTTCAAATGTGGGCAAACATGGGCACTAATTTTAAAAAATGAAAAACTAAGACTATTTTCAAAATAGTTACATAAAAATGGTTATAACTTGAAAACAGTGAACTTTATCAAAAATTCACTAAAGTACTTTTTGATTGAAGTTGAAAAATTTTTGCGACCAATATTTCGATTTTTTAAAAAAATCTGTATTGATTCGAAAAATCATAACTCGGTCAAAGATTTTTTGCCCATTCTGAAAATTTCTGAAAAGTTGGCATTTTATGTCCTCTAAAACATATCAAAAAATAAAAAAAAATTAAAAATAGTGTTTTTTTGCAAATGAAGTTTTAGTGATAAAAAGTTAAATAAAAAATCACCAAATTTTTTTTTACCGTGTATCATTTTTTTTCAGTGTAGTCCATATCCATACCTACAACTTTGCCGAAGACACCAAATCGATCAAAAAATTCCTTCAAAAGATACAGATTTTTGAATTTTCACATATCATTTTTGTATGGACAGCTGCCAAATTTGTATGGAAAATTATATGGACAAACTAATGATGCAAAATGGCTTCTTTGGGCATACCGAAGGCACCAAAAAAGTTTCAGCCGGATTAAAAAATACAAAAATAAAATTAAAGAATAAAGACCGATTCCGTAGAGAACTGCTCTATTTCCTTATTTGTTCCGTAATTTCTTTTTTCATCATCTTTTCAGTTTCGTTGACCTTTGTCAAAATACTATTACAAATTCCCAGCACATTATTGTAATCACTTTGAGACTTTCTGCAATCATGACAAAAATATTTCAGGCCTCTGTTTGTTTGCATTGCCTTGATTCCATCAATATTTATTTCGCCACAGCATTTTGGGTGCATTATCTTTCCACACGGTCCAAAACAATAATTTTTTTCATTCCCTTCTTTGATAGCCGCGAAACAAACACTACACTGCACGCTCGTAGACATGGTGCAGATTTATAGCTGGCCCTTCGGCCACACTATTACAAGCACACCAAACACTTTGCCTGGCTTCATGATTCTCCGTTTGTTTCGCAATTTTTCTTATCACTTTTTTCGATTAATCATGCGTTTCGCGAACCAACTACATCGGTCGCGAGAATCAATCACGATTCACACCTGAGTCCAAAAACTAAGCTTGAAAGCCACCTTCTACATAAATTTTTAGACAATTTTTGTTTACACAATAAAAGTGTGTCTACACTGTACTACTGTACTACGGTTAAATGCGGTGTGTATTTCGGGTGAGTGCATGCGTGTGTGTGTGAAGGTGCGGCTAGCTCTGGTTGTCACGATGACAGCAGAGCTGAGCCAGTTCGTTTCGCGGTGCCTGTCCGTCGGGACGCATTTTTTTCGCGTTCCGTTTTTGTCGATCGTCGTCGGTGTGTATTTCGGGTGAGTGCGTGCGTTTGTGTGTGAATGTGCGGCTAGCTCTGGTTGTCACGATGACAGCAGAGCTGAGCCAGTTCGTTTCGCGGTGCCTGTCCGTCGGGACGCATTTCTTTTCGCGTTCCGTTTTCGTCGATCGTCGTCGGTGTGTATTTCGGGCAGAGACGCATCGAGCTCTACAGGCTCAATAAAAACTCCTTAACTGCTCTGTATGGTAGAACAGAGCTAAGCTCTGTATGCAACGAACAGAGCCAGCTCTGCATGGGGAAAAATAATGTTGATTTGCATATATCTCAAAAACGATAAGTTTTAGAAAGTTGACATGTTCTAGAAAGTTGCTGGTACCAAAAGGTCATTATTCTCTCAGACGTCATTTCAATTAGATTGATTTTAGTTGTGCAAAACAAGAAAAAACTATTTATTTTCTAAGATACAAAGTATAGAATATTTTTGTTTTCGACAAAGTTGCTCAGCTACCAAAAATGAACAACTCTCTCGAAGACACCAAAGCTCTATATTCAATAGATACCGAAATAAAAAATAAAAACTATTTTTATAATAAATACGGCTTGCGACAAACACAAAGCGACCGCGTCGTAGGCACAGGTAATATGAGGCATGTTTGGTAGAAATCGTCTGAAGTGAAAACTAGTACAGCAGAGTGTTCATAGAGAGTATTTATGTTAAATGCTCTCGTCTGGATGGTTGAAAGAAATTTCAGATAAAATTATACAAATTTATAAAACTATATTCTTTTTATTGTACTGGTAAGTAATGATGATTAGAAACAATAAAATTATTTTACAGCTTTTTTTATGTTTGTCTTGACAAAACAAATGTTTAACAAAATTACAAGTTTCGTACAACAAATTAAGATAAAAAAAACAATTTCAAATACGCAAGTTAAAAAAATTAAAACTAATTCTTCTAACAATTATTTTAATTTTATAAAAAGAAAATCAGTTAACATATGTTTAACCTTATAAAGATTTCAGGAAACTTTGCCATTTTATTTAATTCAACAGAAAATAAACTATAATATTCAAGCAAGATAACCATTAGAAAGTTTTAAGCTCTAAATAATCTCTATGATATTTTTTTAAAAATTTTGTCATCTTTTTTAAACAAAATAAGAAATTGAAATTAAATAGCAAAAACCATTTTTTCTTTATTTCTCAAGCAAGGAAATCAGTGAAGAGTTTTAAGCTCTAAATGCTCTCTATGGAAATTTACCATTTTATTACCTGTATTCTAAATATTTTTTATTTTTCAAACAAAGGAACGCAGTGAAGACTTTTTAGCTCTAAATGCTCTCTATGGAAATTTGCCATTCTAACTCTGCTATACTAGTTTTCACTTCAGACGATTTCTACCAAACATGCCTCATATTACCTGTGCATACGACGCGGTCGCTTTGTGTTTGTCGCAAGCCGTATTTATTCTAAAAATAGTTTTTATTTTTTATTTCGGTATCTATTGAATATAGAGCTTTGGTGTCTTCGAGAGAGTTGTTCATTTTTGGTACACACAAAAAAATATTACTGTAATGGCAAAAGTAACTTACTGTTGAAATAAAAAGTGGTCAAAATTTTCTCCATTAAAAGTTTTTTTCTTATTTTGATTATGAAAACTTTTACTGCTACAGTTCTTGAAAATTTCATTGCTAACTGATTTAAAAGTTTTTACTTTTAATTCGACTGCATAATTTCTTTCATTTCGTCGTTCTCGTGTAACCGTGTACGCCTAAGTACAAAATGTAAACCAGGCCTGCCCAACGTCCGGCCCGTGAAGCCATTTCATCCGGCCCGCGACGGCTTTTCAAAAATGTTCTATGACCGGCCCAGTTCATGGACTGTTCATGAAATATTCAATAAATAAACTGAGTGTTTAAATTAAAAAATAAGCATGAGATTAAATATTCACGCAAGCAAAAATTTAACGAGAAAATTTTTGGTTTTTTATTTGTTTTTTTTTTTGCTATAAAATGTTACTAATTCAACGTATTATTTGGATTTTGCCTTAAAAAATAAAAACTATTTTTATAATAAATACGGCTTGCGACAAACACAAAGCGACCGCGTCGTAGGCACAGGTAATATGAGGCATGTTTGGTAGAAATCGTCTGAAGTGAAAACTAGTACAGCAGAGTGTTCATAGAGAGTATTTATGTTAAATGCTCTCGTCTGGATGGTTGAAAGAAATTTCAGATAAAATTATACAAATTTATAAAACTATATTCTTTTATTGTACTGGTAAGTAATTATGATTAGAAACAATAAAATTATTTTACAGCTTTTTTTATGTTTGTCTTGACAAAACAAATGTTTAACAAAATTACAAGTTTCGTACAACAAATTAAGATAAAAAAAACAATTTCAAATACGCAAGTTAAAAAAATTAAAACTAATTCTTCTAACAATTATTTTAATTTTATAAAAAGAAAATCAGTTAACATATGTTTAACCTTATAAAGATTTCAGGAAACTTTGCCATTTTATTTAATTCAACAGAAAATAAACTATAATATTCAAGCGAGATAACCATTAGAAAGTTTTAAGCTCTAAATAATCTCTATGATATTTTTTTAAAAATTTTGTCATCTTTTTTAAACAAAATAAGAAATTGAAATTAAATAGCAAAAACCATTTTTTCTTTATTTCTCAAGCAAGGAAATCAGTGAAGAGTTTTAAGCTCTAAATGCTCTCTATGGAAATTTACCATTTTATTACCTGTATTCTAAATATTTTTTTATTTTTCAAACAAAGGAACGCAGTGAAGACTTTTTAGCTCTAAATGCTCTCTATGGAAATTTGCCATTCTAACTCTGCTATACTAGTTTTCACTTCAGACGATTTCTACCAAACATGCCTCATATTACCTGTGCCTACGACGCGGTCGCTTTGTGTTTGTCGCAAGCCGTATTTATTCTAAAAATAGTTTTTATTTTTTATTTCGGTATCTATTGAATATAGAGCTTTGGTGTCTTCGAGAGAGTTGTTCATTTTTGGTACACACAAAAAATATTACTGTAATGGCAAAAGTAACTTACTGTTGAAATAAAAAGTGGTCAAAATTTTCTCCATTAAAAGTTTTTTTCTTATTTTGAATATGAAAACTTTTACTGCTACAGTTCTTGAAAATTTCATTGCTAACTGATTTAAAAGTTTTTACTTTTAATTCGACTACATAATTTCTTTCATTTCGTCGTTCTCGTGTAACCGTGTACGCCTAAGTACAAAATGTAAACCAGGCCTGCCCAATGTCCGGCCCGTGAAGCCATTTCATCCGGCCCGCGACGGCTTTTCAAAAATGTTCTATGACCGGCCCAGTTCATGGACTGTTCATGAAATATTCAATAAATAAACTGAGTGTTTAAATTAAAAAAATAAGCATGAGATTAAATATTCACGCAAGCAAAAATTTAACGAGAAAATTTTTGGTTTTTTATTTGTTTTTTTTTTTGCTATAAAATGTTACTAATTCAACGTATTATTTGGATTTTGCCTTTGTATTTTCAAAGATTTTTGTTTCAAAATCTAACATTCTTCATGTTTGAATTTAATTCTTATCATTTCTATATTGATGACTTCAGAATTAATCAATTAACTGTAAAATGGCTTAAAAAAATAAAATTATCCATTTCGTGAGAATGTGAAATAAAACTAAAGTTTTTCTTTTTTTAGGAACTTGATTAAAACTGGGAGCATAAAATATATGACACGTTCTTCAGTATATTTTTCATAAACTTCGATAGTTTAAAGAAGTTCAATGAACTAAACATGAAAACTGTAGAACCTTCACCCGGCCAACACGTCCGCTCCGTGCTGCGATCAAATCTCAACTGCCGTTTGACATCGACTCTCTCGCTCCTGTCCGTTCGTTCGTCTGACAGATCTCTCCGCTTACACGCAGAACTCTGTTTACTCATTTTATGTGTAAGTGCTACTCTTGGAATAACTCATAACTCTACATCTCTCTCCTTGTCCGACGAAAATAAACGAGAAAAAAAAATATTTCCTCAGTTTCAACCACCTTTAACAAGTCTTACAACCACATATTAGTTGAGTAAAATTTAATCCGACTTCATTTCATAATGGTTTAACCATATTCCATGTTTCTAACCACTAAATATGTTCAACAGTTTGAATAAGGGATCGTGCATAAAACCATCATCATCTTCAGTATCTATTACATTGAATTCGAATACAAGATTAATCAAAACATAGTTCAAGCATTGTTGTAATAGAGCCTTCCTCTTCCTCAAACCCAAGAGACGCACCTCATCTTAATTTGACTCGCTCGCTTTGATCTTCATCAAACACAAAACCCTATATTTGTATTCTGGTGCAACTCCAATACACTCTTAACAGGCCTCAACCTGGAGCAGAACTATTCCAAAACGTGTCTGTTGCAAGAATGGTCATGGGTCAGAAAGTTCATGAATATTGAAACTTTACTGCACCTAGGAACACTTCACCGAGCCAATAACCAAGGCAGGTCAACATTCTATCCGTCTTCAAGAATTACAAGATGTTACCAAAGTGTAATATGTAATCCCTTAACGAAGCCAAAGAAAATTCCTTAACAAGATAATTTACTCATAATTCTGACCTAACTGCATCACCGCTGAGAAAAATTTGGTTACCAAAGATCAACTATTTTCAGGATTGTACCGTTAAGGCTAGTACGGAGTTCGGAAGACAAGGGGTCAAGAAACAGCTTTACGAACAGCAGAACAAAGGAGAGAGAGCGATTTCTTGGGGCATTTCTTTACCATCCCTGGCTTGTTCTCGCCGCCACTGCTGCCAATTTGATTTTTTTTTCTTCACCGGTTCCTTCCCAAGTGCATATACAGCTTAACTTGTAGCCAACGCTAGAATCAACTCTGCTTACACCTCACATCTTTCCTTTATTCCATAAAAAGGTATACATCAACAGAAACAAACTTGAAGTTGACTGTCATTGTTGTACATCTCATAAATCTTACTTAAATACTCAGATATCAATAATACATTTCCGTCAGCGAAACACTCTTGATGTATAAAATTCTCAGACAACAGTGAAACCCATAAAGAACAGTGCTGATCTAATTCGACCAAGGATTCGACATATAACCAAAACAAGAGTACACCTAAATCACAAACAACTATCACAAGATAGCATGCTCGCAGAGCAACAACAAAAAGCCTCCAGGTTATTTCGACATCCTTTCGTCCTTCCCGCTGCTTACATTTTAAGCTGTCAACCCCTGCTCACACGTCAATGCACTTTTGAAGACCTTCTCTCCAAATACTACGGCTACTTATCAATCATTCCTTTTGCTGACCGCATTCATCGACCCTTCATCTGCCTGAACATTTTCCTTCACTTGCTGTCAACTGTCTTCTTCCAGGTTTTATCAAACTCATCCGATGCGCAGCTCTCTGCTGACACATAATAGCATACAAGTGTTAGTCGCTCCTTTCTCCTTCAAGAGCCAAGACAAAAAAATATAACCTAAACAGTCCTCAGCCATTTCTCCTGAAATACACTCTCTTTAACCAAATCTGTTCTGACTGACCCATCCATAATCGTCGGACCGTATCTAAAGTTTATTTGACTACATAGTCCTTTCAACGCGAGATTCTTTCAGTGCAACATCCAAAATGGCAACAATATTTAAAGCCTTCAATACATCGAAACGTTCCGTTTCCGCTGTCTTACTGGCAGCCTACAAATGTCAGGACCATTACACAAAAGTCATGCTTATATTTCCACATGAACTCTCATTGAAACAAATTAGGTCTGCCTTTAGTAACCTAACCCTAACTCTGTCACAATCTTGCGTACTCACTTATTAAACCTCACCTCTAGCAACTGTCAAAGCCACCAAAAACGAAGTAAGTATGCTGCCTCACGCGCTCAGCCAAATTGGTTAATAAAAGGCTAAAGAACAGAAAAGACAGCAGTTCGAAACTTGCCCGGAATAGAAACTAGCACTCAGAGCAAACCATCCTGTAAACAACACCAAAAGCTCCTCTAAATAGCTTCATCTCAAGTCCCGCTCTAACGTCAGCAATGTCTTCCGTGTTTCATGTTGGAACACTTCAATCATGTGAAAAACATATCTTGATATCTGTTCCAGCTTGTCACCTCAAATGCCTTGTCGAGCTGTCAAACCCCTCGCACTGTTTGTAACAACAACAACACAAGCATTTCCTTCTCTGGACATAATGCACTTCACTCATTATTCGATATGTGGCCATCTGTCACAATTTCACTGAATTCATCAACTTGTCTGTTTGGAATCCCAACCTGAGTCGACCTACTCAGCAGATCTCCTCTTCAGCCTTTCCACGTGCACTGTCAATGCTTAAAACCACTATAAACAACAACTTCAACAACATTTACATATGTATTGCATCAGGATTCTCCATTGTGTCTGTCCCTTCGGTCTTCAACCGATCTCGCTCCTGTTTCTCTGAATGGAGCACCGGATTCGAGTGGTTGAAATTACAGTTCTCCCATAAAAAATTCAGCACTCAACCGGACCGCTCCTTCGATTACGTCGCGCTTCGGGCTCCAACCGGTCCCGCTCTTTTAATAACTTAGCGCTTCGGGCTTCAACCGGTCCCGCTCTTTTGATTACGTGGCGCTTTGGGCTTCAACCGGTCCCGCTCTTTTGTTTACGTGGCGCTTCGGGCTTCAACCGGTCTCGCTCTTTTGTTTACGTGGCGCTTCGGGCTTTATCCGGTCCTGCTCTTTTGTTTACGTGGCGCTTCGGGCTTCAACCGGTCCCGCTCTTTTGTTTACGTGGCGCTTCGGGCTTCAACCGGTCCCGCTCTTTTGATTAGGTGGCGCTTCGGGCTTCAACCGGTCCCGCTCTTTTGATTAGGTGGCACTTCGGGCTTCAACCGGTCCCGCTCTTTTGTTTACTCTCAAATAACAAAACAAAAACAAATTTCGAATGCAAAGATGTATGATTTTGTAAATGATTTGATACCGAACAAAGAGAAACTAATGAGCTACAATATTGGTAATCTGACTTCAAGTGTATGCGACAAGTGTGGTGGAATTGACTCTAATGCACACAGAATAAAAGAGTGCCCGAAAGCAAAGGAAGTGTGGGAGTGTAGCAGTCGTATTGTCCAAAATCGCTATAAATTGAACGTTGTTGATTTAGAGGATATTCTTCAATTGGAACTCGACGAAAAAAGCATTTCAGAAAAAGCAGCTTTATGGCTTTCAATAAAAACTATTAGTTACAACTTGAGAGTATCAGAACCATCACTATTCGTGTTGAAAAAAGAAATAAGAGAGCATAGGTGGAATGAACGTAAAAACGCTAGGTTTTGTTTCGGAAGCTTATTGAACATTTGTTAAGCGCAGGGAAAGTTTTGTAACACGAATTATGTCTAAATAAACAAACCTTAAAAAAAAAAAACAAAAAAAAAAATGCTCATCAACTTCGCTTCAGTCGGCCTCACCATCCTCTCTCTTTGCGTTATTGCCATGACGCAAAACAAAACAACAACAAAAACAAACATCAAATTGCTCATCAAATTTCGCTTCAATCACACTTTGCACCATTGCCATGTGTTTCCTCCTCACCTGGATCAAAACATTTTCCAGGTCATCCACTGACTTACCAATCGCAACAGCAAAAAAAAACACAACAACAATTCAGTTTTATCGTACCGGCAGCGCCAATTATAGAACCTTCACCCGGCCAACACGTCCGCTCCGTGCTGCGATCAAATCTCAACTGCCGTTTGACATCGACTCTCTCGCTCCTGTCCGTTCGTTCGTCTGACAGATCTCTTCGCTTACACGCAGAACTCTGTTTACTCATTTTATGTGTAAGTGCTACTCTTGGAATAACTCATAACTCTACAAAAACTACTTAATATATATTTTTCTACACGTTTTAAAATTTGTTTGTTTAAAATCTTTTAAAATGTTTTATAAAATATATTTCAATAAAGGTGAACAACAACGCAAAAACTTTTTTTTTGTTTCATTACGCTTGGATCCAAATTATTTGGATCCAAATTTCGTTTAGATAGTTTTTGTCAAGCCTCATTGATTTCTTTTATACATGGTTGTGTTGGCAATCAAGCTTTCAAAAAAAACTTGCAACGACCAGTTAAATTGGAATGTTTTTGCCTTTTTTACTAATTTTTAAATTAATTATATCAAGGTATTGAATAGCAATCTACAAAACCAATAACAATAAATGAAAAAAAAACTAAATGAAAATAAAAGAAATAAACACATTTTTCAATGTTTTGATTCTTATTTTCAACACTAGTTTATTCATTTGATTACATAAAAAGAACCTATAAGAATAATTTTATGAAAAAAATGTTTACTTTTTCATTTTTTTATCAAACATTGGTTCCGGCCCGTCACTGCTTCAGAAAAATCAGATCTGGCCCGCAGGGCCAAAAGGTTGGGCACCCCTGATGTAAACAAACATTTTGGTAGTGCCGGTGGTGAGTGAGTTGTCCACGAAGCGAATCAAATCCGGACGCGGCCACAGCCAGGAGTCGGACGTGGACACCTTTGTGAGCCAAACCAGCAGCAGCGAAAGGTGGGTGGTGCCGGTACGGGACGAGGTCGGGGGAAAAGTTGGTTTTCGAAAAAGGACAAGGCCAGCTTCCTGCAAGACCTGCAGCTGTTTCACGACCGGAGTTGGTAAGAAGGAAGCTTGGGTGTTTGGTGCACACAAAAAAATATTACTGTAATGACAAAAGTAACTTACTCTTGAAATAAAAGATGGTCAAAATTTGCTACATTAATAGTTTTTTTCTTGATTTGAAAATGAAAACTTTTACTGCTACAGTTTTTAAAAATCTCATTGCTTACTGATTTAAAAGTTTTAACTTTTAATCCGACTGTATAATTTGTTTTATTTTGTCGTTCTCGTGTAACCGTTCAAGCCTAAGTCCAAAATGTAAACAAACGTTGGTGCAGGTGCAGGTGATTTCGGTGGTTAGTGAGTGGTGGTCCACGACGACAATCAACACCGAGCACGGCCACAGCCAGGACATGGACCACGACGTGGACACGGAAACCTTCGATGGAGGATGGTGCGGGTGCGGAACAAGTTTGGGGGTTTAGGGGAAAGTTGGTTTTCAAAAGGATAAGGCCAGCTTCCTGCAGCTGTTTCACGACCGGAATGGGTAAGAAGGAAGCTTGGGTGTTTGGTGGCGTTTGTGATTGATTTTATTTGTTTTTGTAGGACGCCGTTTATGTGGTTGCCGAAGATCGGAGGTCGGGGTGTGGATTTGCACCGGTTGTATTCGGTGGTGGTGGCCCGGGTGGGTAGACGTGATTGAAGTTGAAGCAGATTTATACCCGCTCTTTGAACAAGTACGAAAAAGTTAATTTTAACGGTGAGGAGAAGGATCCGACGGAAGAGGAAAACGACGAGAAGCGGCATAATCGGAGGTGTTCAGCACGGATGTTGCACTCGGTGCCGGCGGTTTACGACCATCAGCAGCATTATGTGCCGGAAGTAATAACGGATCAGTGTGGGATGTCCTGAGGGCCCGCAGTCCATTTCTCATTACGGGGCATCTTTGATGAGTATTACCTAAAAATCCGGAAGAACAGTTTGCACCAGTTCTGGAAGGACCGTTTGTACAAAAGCCGTAGGTCCTGGAGCTATCGTAACCCGAGTACTTCCAGAGGTTGGAGTGAGATCCGACGAACCTGATCAAGACCATCTACCTGGAATACCAAAGAAGTCACCGGTGAGTATTGAGAATGTGTTCAGTGTATAGCCAATTTCATTTACTTTCAAACTCTTTCAGCAACTCCGCAAACGCTCATCTCGCGACGGCGCAGCTTCTTCCGGTTGAACTTTGACAGCGAGTTAGCAACACCTGGGAGGACGAAGTGTTCGAGAAATATCCGTTCAGGTGCTTCACTTCCCAGCCGGAAAACGTCGACTTTCCTTCCCGAATCAACAACCAATGGCCAACTCCTCCAAGCCTGTCCAGGTGATGGCCGGCAACGAGACCACCCTGTGCTCTACATCGCTGTCGAGTTCCAAAATGAAGGGCGCGATGTTGCTGCCCTACGAAACGTTCATCCGTAACCTGCTCAGCCTGGGGTCTTCGGACGCGGAAGTTGGCCAACCATAAGCAGAAAACATACTGTTTTAATATTAAAATATTGAAATAAAATCCTTCACATTTTTCGAAAATCATCACTGTAATGTTAAATGTTATTTATTCTTGCCATAAAAAGTTTTTTCTTATATGAAAAATAAAAACCTTTTACCGATACAACGATTTTGTTCCAGAAATGCATGGCAGTATCAAAAACTTTCCAACTTTTACATTAAAAAGTTTGAACTTTCTACGAATATTCACCAACGCGAACTTTTAATCCAACGAACGATCTTTTTAAATTTAGAGTGTTTTTTCTTTGTGTGTGGCGTTTGTGATTAATTTTGTTTGTTTTTGTAGGACGCAGTTTATGCGGTTGCCGAAGATCGGAGGTCGGGATGTGGATTTGCACCGGTTGTATTCGGTGATGGTAGCCAGGTGGACGAAATTGAAGTTGAAGCAGATTTACATCCGCTTTTCAAACAAGTACGATAAAGTAAATTTTAACGGTGAGGAGAAGGATCCGACGGAAGAGGGAAACGACGAGAAGCGCCATAATCGGAGGTGGTCAGCGCGGATGTTGCACTCGGTTCCGGCGGTTTACGACCATCAGCAGCATTATGTGCCGGAAGTGTTGACGGGACAGTGTGGAATGTCCTGATGGTCCGCAGTCCATTTCTCGTTGCGGGACATGTTTGACGATTATTACCTAAACATCCAGAAGAACAGTTTGCACCAGTTCTGGATGGACCGTCTGTACGAAAGCCGCAAGTCCTGGAGTTGACGTACTCGGATTACTACCAGAGGTTGGAGCGAGATCTGACGAACCTGAACATCTACCTGGAATACCGAAGAAGTCACCGGTGAGTATTGTGAATGTGCTCAGTGTCTCACCAATTTCATTTACTTTCAAACTCTTTCAGCAAATACCGCCCACAAACGCAGCTTCGGCGGGAGGAACTTTGACTGCGAGTTGGAACATCTGTGTCATTCTCGAATGAGGACGAAGTGATCGGGAACTATCCGTTCAGGCGCTTTACTTCCCAGCCGGAAAACGTCGACTTCCCTTCCCGAATCAACAACCAATGGCCAACTCCTCCAAGCCTGTCCTGATGATAGCCGGCAGCGCGACCACCCTGTTCTCTAAACGCTGTCGCGCTCCAAAATGAAGGCCGCGATGTTGCTGCCCAACGAAACGTCCATCGGTAACCTGCTCAGCATGGGGCCTTCGGATGTGACCGGTGGCGTACCGTAAGAATCGGTTCAGCTTGGACGCGGAAGTTAGCCTACCATAAGCAGATGCGTTGAATACATAAAAACGGAAGCAACTGTTTTAATATTAAAATATTAAAATAAAATCCATCACATTTTTCGAAAATCATCACTGTAATTGTACACACAAAAAAATATTACTGTAATGACAAAAGTAACTAACTCTCGAAAGAAAAGGTGGTCAAAATTTGCTCCATTAAAAGTTTTTTTCTTGTTTTGAAATTGAAAACTTTTACTGCTACAGTTTTTGAAAATCTCATTGCTAACTTAACTTTTAATTCGACTGTATAATTTCTTTCATTTTGTCGTTCTCGTGTAACCGTCGACGCCTAAGTCCAAAATGTAAACAAACGTTTAGGTGCAGGCAAGGGTGCAGGTGATTTCGGTGGTTAGTGAGTGGTGGTTCACGACGGCAATCAATGCCAAGCGCGGCCACAGCCAGGACATAACTCACGACTTGGACACGGAAACCGACGCGGAAACCTTCGAAGGAGGATGGTGCGAAAGCGGAACAAGTTTGGGGATTTAGGGGAAAGTTGGTTTTGAAGCTGTTTCACGACCGGAGTTGGTAAGAAGGAAACTTGAGTGTTTGGTGGCGTTTGTGATTGATTTTGTTTGTTTTTGTAGGACGCCGTTTATGCGGTTGCCGAAGATCGGAGGTCGGGATGTGGATTTGCACCGGTTGTATTCCCGGGGTGGAACGCGGTGGGTAGACGAGATTGAAGTTGAAGCAGATTTGCATCCGCTTTTTGAACAAGTACCAGTTAACTTTAACGGTGAGGAGAAGGATCTGACGGAAGAGGAAAACGACGAGAAGCGGCATAATCGGAGGTTGTCAGTGGGGATGTTGCACTCGGTGCCGGCGGTTTATGACCATCAGCAGCATCATGTGCCGGAAGTGATGACGGGTCAGTGCGGGATGTCCTGAGGGTCAGCAGTCCATTTCTCGTTACGGGGCATGTTTAATGAGTATTACCTAAACATCCGGAAGAACAGTTTGCACCAGTTCTGGAAGGACCGTCTGTACGAAAGCCGCAGGTCCTGGAGCTTTCGTAATCGGATTACTCATTCTGCGTGTATCCTCCAGAGCAAGCAGCAGTTAAGTGCTCAGAGCTCTAGAAGTTTTTTCGAATTTTCCGCCGCAATCGACCGTGATTACCCGCGAGTTTGCTCCACCAGCATGCCGAAGGCCGGCCGTGGCCGTGGCAGTTCGAGTGCGGCCTCGAAAAACCCGCGAAGTTTGTCTACCGGCCGAGTGCAAAAAGGTAAACAAAACAACGCCGCCACGTCGTCCGCCATCGCGCAGGGGAGCGTGTGCGCTGATGGTTTCAATCCGGAGTTATTGCACGCTAATTACCGTGTCCAGGATCGCAGCCCTATAAGAAGCAGACTCCGCTCAGGTACTTCCGGCAATCTGTCGACCGGTGGCGCATCAACATCCGCCAACATTCCCACCAGTAACAAGTTCGCGAGACTGAGTGACGAGGAAACCAACAACAACAACACCGACGGTAGCAGCACTACCGACGACGACGACGATGATCGACGTGCACGCAAAAAAAGGTAGTACGACGAAAAAAGATAATTCTCCGAAGGAACGGCGACCACCTCCAATTTTTGTTTTGGATACGTTGGCGGACGATGTTGACGAGTTGCTGGAAGGCCTCCAATATAGTCTGAAAATTGGAAAATCGAAAGTACAAGTGATTACTTTCAACAAAAAGAATTTCGACCTGGTGGTGAAAGATCTGAAGTGTAGCAACTTCAAGTTCTACATATTCGATCCAGTTGAGAAGACCGCGGTTAAGGTAGTCCTGCAGGGCTACCAAGACCGCCCAATCGCCGACCTGAAGGAACACCTCTCGGGTGCCGGAATAACGCCACGGGAGATAAAAGTGCTCTCGCGCAAGACAACAGTCACAGGTACGCACACTCTGTACCTGTTGTACTTCGACCGCGGCACCGTCAAAATCCAAGACCTGCGACGGACTAAGGCGTTGGACGGTTTTTAGGTAAACTGGCGGTTTTACTCCAAAAACCCAATGGACGTAGCGCAATGCCACCGTTGCCAGAAGTTCGGCCACGGCTCGCGGAACTGCAACCTCCCGCCCCGCTGCGTGAAGTGCGGTGAAACCAGGGTGGCCACCAGATTTTGATTTTCAATTTCCCGGTTTTTTCCCGGTTTTCTCCCGAGCCCAGAAGGAATTTTCCGAAATGTTTTTAAACCAAACTACAATGTTTTTTTAGGCTAACGTTAGTACCAACATACTTTTTGAACGCATACATTTGGTGCAAAGTTTGAATTCCTCAAGAAAGCTTTCAAATCTTGAGTAAAAAGTAGGTAAGTTGTAAACGAAGCCGTTTTATCTGTTTCAATCCAAACATCTAATTTCCATAATGATTGGGATTTTCATCATCATACATGTAGATTGTATAACCTCAAAATAAAAAAAATCGTTTTATTTTTTAGAATGAGATTAATTATTACTACAATTTATTAATTTTAAAGAAAAGAATTGCAAAAATAAATTGTTACCAACAGTTATGTAAATGCTCGTTAATTCGTTAGTTGCCTCGAAAAATCAGGGGGCATAAAATATTTTTCAAAAAACATCAAAATTTAAATTGAAATTTAAGTGCAACCAGCTGAAATCAATATAAAATGCATTCCCTTGCGTTTGGAATCATTTTTAAGCATGTTTGGGTTAATTTAATAATCTTTTATTTTTTTTAAATTTTACACCTTTAGTTTTTTTTTGTTACCGCCAAATCTTACATTTTTTGAAGACAAAACAAATAAACTAGTGTAAAATGTATTTGAACACTTTTTGCATTCAAATGTTGAGACTATGGATTGTTCCCCCACTTGACCCCGGCCAGAGCCGAGGGACAAACATTTTGAAAAATATTAGCATCGGCCTTATTTTCACCATGATCTCAATTTTTGTGTTGATGTAGTAACCACCTAAAAGTGATTGCCTGTATTTCAAGTGACGTTTTTGTAGCAGAATTCTAAATATATTGTATTTTTAAAATATCTGAAAATTTTACATAAATTTCAAACGACATTTAAAAAAACTTTGCAAAAAAAAAAATTCGTTGCAAGTTGTCCTTAATAATTTGTCTGGCTGAGAATCTCAAATATTATCAAATAAAATAATATTTACAAACAGAAACTCCATGATATTATTATTTTTATGTTGAAATATGTTATAATTCAACGATTCTCAACCTTTTCTAGGCTAGGTACCCTTTTTCGTGTTACTTAAGCTGCTGGTACCACCTAGCGTTCATACATGAAATTTTTCGTTTGCATGAGATTTTTTTACATTCCAATTCACGAAGAAAGAAACATGAATTTTGAAGTATTAAAAATGTCGTAAATCTTGTTTCTAGAGTTGTTTAAAAACATGTACTGGATAAGCCACACAACGTCCATGTACATTTCTTCAAATAAGTTTTCTTAATAAAGCTTCAAAATAAAATGTTGTTCCCTGTTTTTCTTTAAAACTATCTACTGAAAATGTCTTTAAATTTAGAGATTTTTTTTTGTAAATTAAATTTTCGTTGTCTTTTTCATTTCTACAAACATCCCCCATATTTTTTTAAAATTTTATTTTTATGTAAATTTATATTTTGTAAATAGTATTTTTTTGAAGTTGTAGCTATTTTCAATTGAAAAATTATTCTATTAAATGGTTGAGAAAATTCTTTTCTGCTTTCTTTTTTGAACATTTTTGATCCATTCTTTTGTTGCATATACAAATTTGAAACAAATTGTAGAAAAAAAAAACAAAAAAACTCAAAAACGATGCACTTTACTTCAAATTCATAAAATTTCTAAACGAATGCAAATTATAGATTTATCATTCAAATATTTTTTAAACATTTTCTGATTGGTCAAAAACAATTCGCCCGTAATTCATTGCACCTTAAGCATGGTTGTTATTTTTTTGATTCAAAGCAATTTGTTTTTTTATTCTCTCAAATATTTTGTTTGGGACAAATGTTCGCCATTGCGGGGTTTGTCCTCCGGACCCCCAGAGACCGCTCGTGATACCCCCAGGGGTACATGTACCCCAGGTTGAGAATCGCTGGTAGAGGAAACATTTTGCTTTATTTAAAAAAAAAATCGCCATGTTAAAATATAATAGGATACAAAAAACATCCATAACCAAGAAGCATGAGTCTATTACACAAATTCAAACATAGTTTTCGCGAATTCTTCATTTATAATAACAGGAATAATATTCTAATTGAGAAAAGAACATATTGAATAAATTAAAGAGGCTTTTGTCAAATTTTAACTAAACTTAAAATATTTTCCCGGTTTGTCAGTCGAATTCCCGAGTTTTTCCCGGTTTTCTCCCGGTGGATAAAAATCCCGTTTTTTTCCCGGTTTTCCCGGTTTTTTCCCGAGGTGGCCACCCTGGGTGAAACACACCTCTCGGAGAAGTGTGCACTGCCGTGCAAGGCGGACTTGGGGGACAAGGCAAAGCACACCAAGGCGCGCATTAAGTGCGCCAACTGTGACGGCAACCATACCGGTAATTACCGCGGATGCGTCGCGCGCAAGGCGTACCTCGAGGAGCAGGAAAAGAGGAAGAAGAAAGCAGCAGCATCCCACCCTTCTCAGCGGAATACGAGCGCAACCGTTCCTGCAGCTGGACAGCGTACGGTTCCAGCGGACAACTCAGCGTTCCCTCCTGGATGGGGGCGGTCGTTCGCCAGCGTGGTCGCTGCCGGTAGCGGCGATGCGGCCCAGCAAGAAGTAACCGGAGAAGATCTCTTCACCTTGCCGGAGTTTTTTGCTCTAGCGGGTGAGATGATGACGCGGTTCCGGATCTGCCGTAACAAGGCGGAGCAATTTCTGGCCCTCGGGGAGCTAATGATTAAGCACATCTACAATAGATAAAAAAAAACTGTGATCTAGTTTAAGCTTTTTCTATTTCTATCCCCTTTCCTTTGCAATTTCAGTAAGTTTTTTCTAAATTTTTTCTTACTTTTGGTAATCTCTTAGTCATAAGCAATAATCGTTCCAAAATGGATTGAGATTTAACACACAGCTGAAAGGAACTCCAAAACTCTGTAATGTACTGCGAATGAACTAATTGTAACATGATTATTCACTAATAAAACCGAATTGAATTGAATTGTAATCGGATTACTTCCAGAGGTTGGAGCGAGATCCGACGAACCTGATCAAGAACATCTACCTGGAATACCGAAGAAGTCACCGGTGAGTATTGAGAATGTGTTCAGTGTCTAGCCAATTTCATTTACTTTCAAACTCTTTCAGCAACTCCCACCCGCAAACGCTCATCTCGCGATGGCGCAGCTTCTCCCGGATGAACTTTGACGGCGAGTTTGCAACATCTGGGAGGACGAAGTGATCGGGAACTATCCTTTCAGGCCGAGTTTCAGGCGCTTCACTTCCCAGCCGGAAAACGTCGACTTCCCTTCCCGAATCAACAACCAATGGCCAATTCCTCCAAGCCTGTTCAGATGATGGCCGGTAACGAGACCACCCTGTTCTCTACATCGCTGTCGAGCTCCAAAATGAAGGGCGCGATGTTGCCGAAACGTCCATCCGTAGGGGTCTTCGGACGCGGAAGTTAGCTAACCATAAGCAGATGCGTTAAATACAACAATAAAACGAAAACATACTGTTTTAATATTAAAATATTGAAATAAATTCCATCACATTTTTTGAAAATCATCACTGTAATGTTAAGTGTTTTTTATTCTTGCGATGAAAAGTTTTTTCTCATATGAAAAGTAAAAGACTTTTACCGATACAACGATTTTGTTCCAGAAATGCATGGTAGTATCAAAAGCTTTCCAACTTTTAAATTAAAAAGTTTGAACTTTCTAGGAATATTCACCAACGCGAACTTTTAATCCAACGAACGATCTTTTTAAATTTAGAGTATTTTTTCTTTGTGTGTAAATGTTATTTATTCATGCCATAAAAAGTTTCTTCTTAAATTAAAAGCAAAAAACTTTTACCGATACAACGATTTTGTTCCAGAAATGCATGGTAGTATCAACAACTTTCCAACTTTTAAATTAAAAAGTTTGAACTTTCTACGAATATTCACCAACGCGAACTTTTAATCCAACGGACGATCTTTTTAAATTTAGAGTATTTTTTCTTTGTGTGTAGCTGAGCAACTTTGTCGAAAACAAAAATATTCTATACCGTGTATCTTAGAAAATAAATAGTTTTTTCTTGTTTTGCACAACTAGAATCAATCAAATTGAAATGACGTCTGAGACAATAATATAGAACATTTTGGTACCAGCAACTTTCTAGAACATGTCAACTTTCTAAAACTTATCGTTTTTGAGATATATGCAAATCAATATCATTTTTCCCCATACAGAGCTGGCTCTGTTCGCTGCATACAGAGCTTAGCTCTGTTCTACCATACAGAGCAGGTAAGGAGCTTTTATTGAGCCTGTAGAGCTCGATGCGTCTCTGATTTCGGGTGAGTGCGTGCGTTTGTGTGAAGGAGCGGCTAGCTCTGGTTGCCACCATGACAGCAGAGCTGAGCCAGTTCGTTTCGCGGTGCCTGTCGGTCGGGACGCATTTTTTTCGCGTTCCGTTTATGTCGATCGTCGTCGGTGTGTATTTCGGATGAGTGCGTGCGTGTGTGTGAAGGTGCGGCTAGCTCTGGTTGCCACCATGACAGCAGAGCTGAGCCAGTTCGTTTCGCGGTGCCTGTCCGTCGGGACGCATTTTTTTTCGCGTTCCGTTTTCGTCCATCGTCGTCGGTGTGTTTTTCTCGTTAGTCATGTATTTGATACACATCACAGCCGGGTTTCTTTGTTCTATGATTTGCAATTGTTTCACGGGAAGATTCGTTTTAAATTGCGTTAGTTGCGTTATATTTATAAATTATCATTCAATTCGACCATTCGTTTCCCGCGAATCGCGGCGACAAATATTTTTTCAACACGATTGTTCAAGTCCTTCAGATAACATCATAACTCATCAGTCATTAATTGGTCGCTCATCTTATAATAATTTAAAAGTATAAATAGTCTTAGGTCAACTCGACGTAAATATGTAACGCTGAGTTCAATATTTCACCTTTTAATCACCCATAATTTTGATTCTATCTTTCCACTGCCGGCTGTCTAAGATTGAATCATTTATGCTAAACTCAACACCAAATAACCGGGAATGGTCTCATCCGCATCATCCGATTGTTTGCCTTGAGAATACATAATACATCACCCTCTTCAACGAAATTCAGTGATTATTGGACCACATCATCATCCTCTATGATTAATCCTGGCCATTACCCTTCCCCACTAACAAAATCCCAAGTAGAAGTAGTTTTCTGGCACACGCGGGGGTGTGGATATCGTATAGAACCCACCCTTGGTAGCAGCCTGTGCACAGTGTGCTAACTAACATTCCCGTCCCATCCCCTCGAGATCTACAAACTGACATGGCGGGCGCCGTTGGTGGCCAACGACTGTTTTCTATTCGCACCGGCTCTAGTTTTGATGATCGTGATGTTTTATCTTTTCAGCGCATTCATGCATGCTGTTGATAAGAGAAACATCATTTGATCGTTAAAGCGTGTGACCGGTTGTGCTGATGGGATATTACGGTCCTGTTCAGCAACGGAGAAGGACAACCATGGGTGGTCTCTCATGCTCATGCTCGAACAAAGTATTACGTTTAAAGGTGCTCAATTGTATAACTTTTTTTCAAACAAGTTTGGTAAGTGCTTAAGCCTATCTATTTTCAAAAAACAGCTAACCAATTTCCTGTCTAAACCGGCTATCCCAAAGAAACTTCTCAAAACTTACGATTTCCAGATTTAATAATTTCTTTTTTTTTCTTTTTTCTTGCTTCCATTTCGTAACTCAATTGAACTGATACTGTTGCTCTGCTTGTTTTTTTATCGTTGAATTATTTGATCCTGCTTTGCCTTTTCTTTCTTTTGTTCCTTTTCAGATGATTCAGCCAGGAGTGTAGGAGTCCAGCTCAACCGAGCTCCTCGCGAAGATGGAGCTCTGGGTCCAGCCGTGTTATTTGTATTTTGTTACTCATGCAAGGGGCAGGAAACTCTAATTATACTTATTGATTTTCAGTGTACTGGCGATATTTTAGTATACTTGTAAGTATACTTACGAATATTTAACTCCAAGTTCCCACCGTCACTTACTGAACCTTGGTTTGACAGCTCGTGAGCCTTGTTGATCTTGTTGTTGATATAGAGCTTTATGACGTTTCGCGTACGCACACTAGCGCACCATTTGATTTTGCTGGCTGACAAAGTTTAACCTCACTTTTTTTCGTGTACGTACTCGCAATACATACGCACGTAGATTACTCTATTGATTACATTGTCTAGCTTCAGACATTAATGAAAATTATCAATATTGCTTATCACTGCGTCAATCTGAAGATTCTACTGCGACCAATACATCCGGGCTATCCAAATCCGGTTTCGCCACCAGCGGAGTTATGGCCGCCTGGAAAAAATCTGCCTCCGAGCGGGATGCTGCGAAACGGCACGGGAAAAGTTCTCCCACTACCTGCAGCGGATGTCAACCGACGCGGACAACAGCACGATCCTGAACAGCATCGAATCTCCGGAAACCAAACTGGCCAGCTATCAGACGGCGATCCCCCTCAAGCAACCCCCGCGCAGTCTTCCCCTGCTGCTGGAAATCATCAGCGTCCT
Source organism: Culex quinquefasciatus (assembly GCF_015732765.1). Lineage (NCBI taxonomy): Eukaryota > Metazoa > Arthropoda > Insecta > Diptera > Culicidae > Culex > Culex quinquefasciatus. The sequence continues at coordinate 92,977,034 of NC_051863.1, read as the reverse complement.
CGAGTCAACGGGTCTGGCGCTACCTCCGGAGGTGATCGCGCGGGCCTGCAAGATGAAAAGCTCCAACACTTCGCTCACGAGCAGCGGACGCATAAAAAACAACGTCTCGCTGCACGACCCGGCACCGAATGTATTCAACACGCTGGCGAATCTCAACCACATTGCGAAAGCGAACTTTAAGGACTTCCTCCCGGAGTGGCGCGCACTTAGAACTCGCGATCTGAAGCCGCCACTCCCGGCCAACTCAACGGATTATCTTCACGGGCTGGATTGCATCATGAGCACGTGGTTCTTCGAAGAGTCCACGTTCTACCTGCTCAGCTACGGCGCCCACCAAGATACCGTCGCATTCCTGGTCAAACATCTCCAGCTGCTTCCAGCTATGAAGTACGTCCTCATGTAGCACAAGATTGCTGCAAGTTACTTTTTCTAATTTGGATTGACCCCAAAAAATAATGAAAAACATGAATATTCTGGAGATAAGTTTAGGATTTGCTTTTGCATAATTTGACTGATTGCCTCTTGTAACCACCGTCCAGTTTTTAAATATTCAAAATATTATATAAATTTTAGGTTAAATTCGGAAACGGACTGTTTGACTACGGCCATGGCCCTCCTCGTGAGGGGTAAGGTGTTTGTATTTGGCCGAATCTGCTGCCAAGCATGAAAAGCTCTTCTTCAGATAATTGCCTCACATCACCTGTGTGTTCGGCCGGAAGTACCGCGTGAACACATGATTTGTCCTCATGGTGTTGAGCCCGTCCGGCAACGAGCGCGCCTTCTATATGCCGGCCGGCATGCTAGAGCGGCTTTTGCCAGATCGACCCCGATTCATTGGCGTCGTTCATTTTTCGCTTGCAGCCTTACGGAATCCTCCGTTGACATTCCGATTCCGGAACGACCATTCAGAACGGAACACTTTTCACACTCGCTGGCAGGTTAGAAGAAATGGCAGATTTTGTTTGACAGCTACACGTTTATGAGGAGATGCTCAAAAGAACACAAGGTGGTTATAGAAGGGTGGGAAAGAATAAGTATACTTATAAGTATATATATATATATATATATATATATATATATATATATAATCTAAGTATACTTATTATTATACTTAGTTAAATCTGGAGCATCAAAGTCGATGTAATGTTACATCTAATAAAACCCAATATCACGCACCTTAGCCACTACACGTTTGTCAGAATGGTGAAACGTCAAAACGCCAGCAAGGGTTCACGTCGCAGCAGGAATCAATTTTTTCGTTCTGATTTTTTGCAATTGTGTCCTTTACTGATCGGAATCAACTACAGTTTTAGATAAAAACAAGCAAATCGCTGAGTGGTGCTGGTACGTTAAATCGATCATGTGGTGATATGGAACAGAATGCTAATATGTTTTGTCTTTTTTCTTTGGTTTATTTTAGAAAGCGGACATCATGGAACGTGAGGAAAAATTACGGTTCAAGCCGCTGTTCCGATGTATAGTAGCTGGCTGGACATTTTCTGTTACCGAAATGAACCGAAACTGTGACCTGCTTGAGGGTTGGCCAACACACAAATGGCTAGTGGAATAAAAACAAAAGCAGTAATTGAAATGGAGTAATTCTGGTGATTAATCGTAGTTGATATACAATAGTGTGGTCCAAACCCGGACTTTTTTGGGGCTACCCCCTGAAATCAAAGATTGCCCCATCACTAGGCTAAATTCCAAATTTGAGCTCATTCTGACCACGGGAATCCCTCCCTCAAATCGCTTAAAGTTTGTATGGGAAAAATCGTCAAAATGTATGGAGAAAAGCAACTGTTTTACTTTTTGAACTGTGGAAAACGCCATAATTATCCGATTCTTACCATTTCTCAAATGTAGAACCTTCATTAAATTTAGAACAAGTTTTCCGAAGACACCATCTTTTTAGGATTTTTTCCCGCGAAGTTATTAGCGCCCAAAACTGACCATTTTTGCGCGGCCAGCTGTAAGGGGCTACCTAACAACGATGTTTATTTCCAATTCGTACACGCACGTGCTCTCTCTCAGGTTCAAACTCTCTCACGAGTTTGCTTGCCTGCCTGCCTGCTTACCAACAAGCGCGCACTGTTTCTCTGCTTGGACTTTTGTCGTCGTCGTCGTTTTCGTTTGCTATCCGCTGCGCTGCGTTCTTGGCATGTTTATTATCATTTTCAACTAAAATAGCAGGTTTGTTTTGAGATATATTTAGCATAAACATTTTTAGATTATGTAAAAATTAAAAAAAAAATAATTAATTTATCTGCTTTTTTACAAGAAATACCATGGAGTTTTTTGAGATAACGGGAATTTCTTCAGATTTTTTAAAACTGAATCCAAATGAGTGGGAAAACAACGAAAAGTATCTTAAAGGAAGGCAGCAACTGAAAGATCTGAAGGTCGTTAACGATTGTGCAGAAAGAGGTGTTTCCTTAATCGAAAAATTTACAGGTGAACTGACAAAAAATGAAGAACAGTTACAATATTTGTTGCAGGTGGTAGAGGAACACAGAAAGAAATTTCCAGAAAGTACAAAAAAAATTTTTAGAGAGTATGAATGAAAATTTGCAGCAATAAATAAATGCCTTGATTTGTATTGATTGTTAATAAAGTATATTTTTGTAAAAAAAAACTACCTAAAGGAGCAAAATTTGCATTACCTGAAGATTTTTAAAATGATAATAAACATGTCAAGAACGCAGCGCAGCGGATAGCAAACGAAAACGACGACTACAACAAAAGTCCAAGCAGAGAAACAGCGCGCGCTTGTTGGTAAGCAGGCAGGCAGGCAAGCAAACTCGTGAGAGAGTTCGAACCTGAGAGAGAGCACGTGCGTGTACGAATTGGAAATAAACATCGTTGTTAGGTAGCCCCTTACAGCTGGCCGCTCAAAAATGTGTCAGTTTTGGGCGCTAATAACTTCGCGGGAAAAAATCCTAAAAAGATGGTGTCTTCGGAAAACTTGTTCTAAATTTAATGAAGGTTCTACATTTGAGAAATGGTAAGAATCGGATAATTATGGCGCTTTCCACAGGTGAAAAAGTAAAACAGTTGCTTTTCTCCATACATTTTGACGATTTTTCTCATACAAACTTTAAGCGATTGGAGGGAGGGGTTCCCGTGGTCAGAATGAGCTCAAATTTGGAATTTAGCCTAGTGATGGGACAATCATTGATTTCAGGGGGTAGCCCCAAAAAAGTCCGGATTTGGACCACCCTAATATACAAGTTTGGGCAAAGAGTAAACATTTTTGTAGTTCTGTATTATTTTAAGAAAATTTAAACACGTGTTTTCTCGTCCAATAAGAATGACTAGATGCCAATAAGAATTATTTCAAACCAATATTGCGATTGTTGTAATTTTACACGATCTTCGAAGCTCTTTGGAACGTGTAATATTACGTTTAATTTGACCCAGCTTCGCGTCTTATTTGATGATCCAGTTATGCAATGTAATCCATTCTAAAGAGGTACGGCTATGTTGCTATAGCTGTATTAGTGACAGCACGCATAGAAAAAAAATTGCTCAGTTTTGTTACGAATTTTAATTTCATGCAATATTTTCCTCCGTGCACTGGGAGGACAGAAGGCTGTGACGTCATACCGTTTGTTTTGGTGGCGAAGTGCAAGTGAATTTCGGAGATTTTTAGTTTTCAGCCGATTCCAAAGAACCTGTGCGGCGTAGAACCTGCCGGAACGTTTGGCCAGTTGGATGACAATCTCAGCAAGAAGGTAAACATTATGTGTTGTTGATAAATAGTAGGAAATTTTAACTAAATACATCCAATTTATTTCAGCTGTGCAGGAAAATCGGAATCCGGTCGTGTCAGCTTGGAAAAAAGCGTTTTGGAAGCTGAATAATTGATCGGCTGGCAAAGGAAGTGGCCGTTGCCGTGAAGCAACCCGTTGGGAAACACTTGTAGCAGTAGTTTTTGAGCCGTTGAAGCCATTCGATAGGATATGTCTGTCTAGGAACATTGACAGTGAAATGGTGGTGTAACCGATCGTAGCTACTTCTTCCTGAACATTTCGATGCCACCCCAGCAGCAGCAGGTTCTACTATGTAATCAGCAGCACCTTCACGGCCGAGGTGCGCCCCTGCACGTGATGCACTTGGAGCAGTTGCAATACGGCGGCGTCTGGCCCTTGAACAAGATGAACGGTGACGGCGGCCAGAAAATGTCCTGCATCACGCTTCGAAAATTCTGGTACCGCCGGAGGTGTTATTGAGTTGTTGGTGGTGGTGGACCCGTCCACCTGGCAACTGTTGTAGGCGACGGTTCTGGCATTCGGGCTGTGAACGTTAATGCTAATTCGTGTTACTACTGGCACTGCTTACGAGGTGTGGACTTTTTGCCCAAGGATTTGCGGCTGGACCACAACAGGGATGACTTGTAGAAGGCCGGCGAAAAGTGTCATCGGCCCTTTAGTTTTTGTCGACTTGGAGTGGTGGTGGAGGAAAGCATTCCGTTGGCGGTTTTGTTAGCCTCCGAGGTCAATCGGGAACGAACTCGCGGTAGGGGTATCTGCAGCAGTTGATGCCCTACTCGTTGCTTTCGAGGAATGGCCTCTGGCGATGGCTTGCGCGATTCCGAGGCAGACTCGGTTCGCGTCAACTCGGTCTTGGTCATCGCTTTGCCCAGCAAGTCGTCACATCGACGTGCCACGTTGGATTGTCGTTGCGAACTACAAGTTTGCAACACAATACCAGTTTGTTTTCCAGCGTGACATGGACAACATGCGCAAGGATTAGACTTTAAGCTAGAAGGCACAACAACAGCAGCAACAGAAACCAGCTCGGTGTTCAGGAGGATCCGCATCCCCTTCAATTGTACTACCAATCTTGGGAAAACGCAAAACGTTTTCAGACTAGCCAACACAAAAAGAACCATCTTTTTTGTAATTGACTGCGTATCTAATCGGGTTACTTAAGTATCAGTTAAGATTTCCAATTCGAAAATAAATTAAATTCTAGAATCTAATCTTTTAAAGAACCAGAGTTCAAAAATAATATTTTATATAGACTGAATGAATATGTCAATACTCACATCGTTTTGTAGAGGTCTTCTCTCATCAGAAGTTCGTAGAATCATCCCTGAGGACCCCAGTTCATTCTAGATTATGACCATCGTGACAGTGCGTGGCCGAATGGTTACGCTGTTCGCTTGCTAAGCGGATGATTCTGGGTTCGATTCCCATCTGCTCCAACCTTCCATCGGATGAGGAAGTAAAATGTCGGTCCCGGCCTTTGTTGTTAGGCCGTTAAGTCATTCCAGGTGTAGGAGTCGTCTCCATGCCATAAGTACAAACAACACACCAAACCAAGCCTACTCCGGTGGAATCGCTGGCGGCGGTTGGACTCGCAATCCAAAGGTCGACAGTTCAAACACTGGGGTGGAAGGTTCCGTGGAGTAGAAAGAGGTTTGAGTGTTCTCCCCATTCAAGCCTTCGGAATCCTAGGTTCCAGCAGAAACTTGCAATAGAGACCACCACAAAAGACCCGGGGGTCGTTAATGTGGATGGTTTGATTTTTTTTACCACCGTGAAAAAAAATCAATTTTCCTGCGCGGTATCGAAAACCATGAATATCTATAACCATATTTCCCAAATTCGGATAATTCTATAATGTGTTTCCCTGTTGGGACTTCCCTGAAGGCTTCCGGTTATTCTGGATTATGGCCATTTTCATTGAAATGTAATTTCATAGTCTGTGCTTTGTCAAATGTCTACTAAAAACGCATTAATTATAAATAAAAAAGCATTTTTCATCAAATCCCTATACCGCCCTGTGGAAGCCAGAACGGTATGACGTCATCACTAGAGGCTTCGCGAATGTTGACACTTTTTCGCTTACTAACACTAGACCAATACGTTTTCAGCCGGACCTCTTAATATACGGACATTGCCAGTTATGTGCATCTAATTTGACCGAAAATTACACGTTTTTTCGTAATGTGTAGAATTATAGATTTGCTAATATTTGTATCTTTCCTGACAGCTTGGCAGCACTGAATGCTCTGAAAGGGTATACACGCTTACCAGGGGAACTCAAATTTGAGTGGATCCAATCAAAACGGCGCAAACCGTAGTCATACAACTTTGACATCGAGTACCCGAACTTAATTTTAACATGGTGGAGCCGATGTCAAATTTGACATGCGCTGGGTACCGGAAAAATCCTCCGGGAAAGCAGAAAAACGGTTCCGGGGGACGGATATCGGTTCGGAATGATAGTTAAAAGGAAATTGTCTTTATGGGTTAGTTTTTGGATGATTTTATTCATATTTTAATCTAATTAAATTATCATTTTCATTATTCATTATCATTTCAGCACTTGGTGCAACGGTTCCAGCGACTATGGGTGGACGAGAACTAGCAAGTGGCACTTGCCAGCGGCCGGATGACGATGCTCTTGTCGAGCGGATCGCCGGGGACGATCCGCCAGTGGTGAAAGACATTGAACGAATCGCTGGAGGGGATGAATGCTTTGATGGTGTAGAGAGGGGAATCGGAGATAGGCCACGTCGCCGGCGAGGACGGTTTACACGAAGGAAACGCAATCGGCGGGGGCTTGCACTTCGACGAAGAGATACGATCCATGAGGCGGGGTGTGGCCATGACAAAGGCAGAGTAGGCGATTCGGCGGGTGGTTGGCCATCTCCGCGATGGAGCGGTTCCTGTGCGATGACGACAGGATTTGAACTTTACGTTCCGGATGGGTTCTTCGCAGAGTGGTCCTTCGCGCGTGTCTCACTAGAAGCCTTGCATGATGGAATCTTTGACGGCGCCGAGCAGGGTTTTGACCACTCAACGTTAGGGCTGGAGTTGCTTTGGGAGAGGTTGAGTGGAAGACCATTCCACGGCGGGGAAGGCGTACTTTGTTTGTCTCCGCCAGGGTTCTTCTAAAGGTAGGCTTCTTTGGAGCCGGCGGCTTGGTTAACGGTTCGAACGCGTTTGTGGAATTGGCTGTGAAGATGGCCGTCGGTGGCCTGGAAGAAGTAAAAGTAGTCGGAAGTTTCGCAGTGCAGCGTCTGCACGATGTCGCTCTGCAAAAAGTTGCTGTCCTGTAGGGTAGGTAAACCATCACCATCGCACTATCATTGATGCATATTTCGGTGCGTTCCTCGTCTCTTAAAACTTCTCTTCTCTTTCGCAGCCGAGTGATGGTCGGCTTACTATCGCGAATATCGAAAGCCCATCACATCGACGAGAAATACCCTATCGCTGGCTCCGATGGAACTATCGCTCCAACCGGAGAGACACGCACACGAAATGGCTGTATACATACACTGGAGCTCACGCACACAAATAAACTCATTTCTACAGGGCTTACGGGCGAGAGAATTCCACGATTGCTCATTCTCTTGCTTATTGAGCGAGGGGACTGGCTGTGTGAGAGATTTTTTTCCGTCTTACGCATCGGTTTGTTCGTTGCTCGCTATTTCATCGGCGTCGTTTTCGCTACGCTCTCTTGATGCAGTTTTGGGAGAACGCCGAAAATTTGATGATTTGAGCGAGGGACGATATCTAAAAGCCCTCGCCATCGGTGAGGAAACGAGGAAATACCATCCCTGCTGTCCTGCAGCGGTTGACCGACGTCGGCAGTTAGAGTTGGCTCTGGCGATTCCGTGATCGGTTCGGCTTGCTCGTCCAACGGAGCAGCTGGTTCCGACGATGGTTCCGTAATCTTCTTGCTCGCTACCTTCTCCCTACGCTCTTTAAGCTGCTCGAGGGCTTGCTGCACAAAAATGTTCTCCGGGCAGTCCATTCCGTCGACGCGTTCTTGCTGTTCGCGATCGATTATGCTGTTAATTCCGGCCGAATCGGCAACGAGCTGGTGAGGATATTGTTGCCTGCCGGCCTTTGGGTCGTACAGCTTAGATGTCGGTGGACCATCGGCGGTATCGTCCGATATCACGCCTTGTACACGTTTGGGTCGTGCTTGATGGCCTTTCTCGTAGCATGCGAGACGCACGTAGCTGCTGGCCAAGTTTCATGTAGCAACGGACAGGGAGTCGTCAGTTTCGTTTTCCTCCGTCTCGATGTTCTACTCGGCACTCAAAGTTTAACTGGTCTTACTCGCGCTTACGCCCTCTTGCCATTCGCATGTGCTTGGTGTACGCGAAGCTAATGTCTAGCTCGCTGTGCTGAATACGCGTTGGTTAAATTTGAAGGGATCGTACCGCAGTAGCACCACCAGAGTGCGGGGATCTTGTGCCACGGACGTCGAGTACCGAGTGGATTCGGCGAGCAATTGACCTGGACGCACACCTCCGGCCGTCGCTGTGAGTTCCATATCGAGCAGGTCACGCGTCGTCTGCGCCAACTCGTACTCGCCGTGGTGAACTGCGAGACTCGTCCTGTATAACGACCCGTCCTGCGTTTCTTCGTGTATCAACTTGGCCAACTCGTGCAGTCCTGCCGAATCGCGCAAGCCTCATGCCCACCTTGCTCTAACCTTTGCTACCGAGCACCTCGCCACTTTCGTATACTCGTACATTTGCAGAACATCTTCTTAAAACTTTTCCTACAAATAAAATTAAATAAAAATTGTAAAATTAGTGCAACAATAAAAAAAAAAATCACAATTTCTTAAGTTGTGCTGGAAAGGGGTCCCGAATAGATCGATCTAGATCCACATGATCTGGTAACAGCCGACGCAGACTATTTAAATGGAACGCTGGTCCGCTTTTCAACGAAATGGCCTTTACCGCGAGAAAGTATGACAGCAGCCGCAGCGGTTCTCGTAAGAGGCGTACCAATTCCCCGAGCACTTTCCTTCTTAACCATAGAATTCCGCTGCTTCTCAACCTTTTTCATGTGTCCATCCTGCTCATGCCTCCAAACGCATTGTCCAGTATCTTCAAAAACTAAAAAAAAAACATCGTCCGAACGCGATTACGGAATGTGTTGCAGTTGAATAAGTACAGCTGCCCATTGCCACAAAGCTCGTTCTAGAGGTAGCCTTCAGCGATAGCTTAGCTAACGGTGCAGCGACGTTTGGGTTCCAGAAGGTCGAAGGCACGATCCAGCTGGTACGGGATTTTCGGCCACTTGTACTGTGATGTCCATGTGCCGAGCTCGACGTCCTTTGGGAATCCTAAGCAGGGAGGTAATATGGCGTAGGAACAACTGAGCTGGAGTTCGGCAAGTGTAAGCTCGGATATTAGCTTCCATTCTGCATGCGGTTTATCGAATCTCCAAAGATCATTGAGCCTCCTTCGGCTGCTGCCTGACTTTGCACAGGAAAGTGTTATCGTTCAGGTTCAGCAAACAACGTAATCTCTGAATATTATGTACTTCGCCGACTGTAAACATTTTGTCATGTTCTCCGAGTTGATTTTCAGGTTAAACACGAACGGTTCCTCCGCCACCAAACGCGCATGGCTCCACCAGCTGGAAAGCCTTTAGCGAGCCCATCTCCTGCTAGTCCTAACTCACTAGCTTCGTACACTGTAACCTGCAACCGAAGATCCATCATGTAATGCTCCTTCTCCGGACACATGTCTCCGCTGTTATCACCGACTTCACCCCAAACAGATGCGGCCTTCAAATCAGGTTCTGGCTGGTGCTGCTGCAACCTGGCCTGTAGCATTGGTTTTGGTGGCGGAAGTTTCGACGGCGCTGGAAAGTGCTCCGTTTTTTCAGAAATGATTCAATTTCTGTAAAGATACAAGAAATTAACTTAAAAGAATCATCTGAAGGCTTCAAACTTACATTGCTTGCTACTCTGCTGGTGCTGTCGAACCCGCTAATTATTCGGTCCTCCTTTATCGACTCCAACTCTTGCTGCACGGGTTACGCGGGATACGCGATCCGTCAAACGTATTGGAGCGGTGAAGATGGACGAGAAGACCCGGGAGATGCTGGAGCAGCCCAAGCTGGTCAAGTTCTTGAAGATGGGGATGCTCTTGCACAAGAAGCGTCTTCAGGCCAGTTCGGCCAAGGCGGCGTCGGTCAAGATTGAATTCGACGCAGCTAATAGTGCCGGGAATGTAGACCGGGGAATGAAAACACCGACGAAGGTTGCGCCGGTTCCGGCTCCGGTGGCCGGCCCCAGCTTGAGCGAAATGTCCATGGACCAGATCTAAGCGAAGCTTAGCCGGAGCGCGAAATTGGCTGAAGACTTCGCTGAACAAGCTGCAGAGTGGGTTCGACAAGCTGGACAGGATTTAGAATGTACGGCTGGAGGAGACCAGAAAGAAGTCTGTTCCGCGGAACCCGGGGACGGCGGCTAGGAATTTGACGGAGTTCCAGACGCTGGTGGTGGAGGTGTCGGTGGGTTGAGTTATAACTTATCAGTTTGCAGATAAGCTAACTGAAGAGAACAAAATGCAACAATGCATTCAACCATGCGAAACAGTTGAGATAAGAATCTTATCTTAACTCTTAAGTAAACAGCCCTTCAAATCAAAAACTAAACTAACATTGTCCACTTTGCATCTTCCTTTTTAGGCCCACAGAAACCGATCGCTTCGCCCACCAAAATGCTGCACCAAGGTCAACCACAGCTCGCTAATGTCCCCGGCCGTCACGCCGAAGCTCCTGGCCACGTTGATGAGCCCTCGAAAGTTACCCCGGTGACGACCACAGCCCGACCAAGGTCCCGGCCTACCAGCGGTTCCAAATGTTGTTTAAGTACCGCGATCTGGGCGAGCTGTTCAAGTGCATTGACACCGTCTGCGCCATGTTCCACAACCGGAAGAAGCAGATCACGTTCCGGAAGCTGAAGCCGGCGGTGCAGCGGATTGCGCGGAAGAACTTTTACGAGAACCGTTTGGCGCAGATTAATATGTTCAACAGACTGTTGTTGGCCAAGGCTAAAGATGCCCACGAAACGTACTTGCTAGCGCTGGATCTTCCGATGAGAATCGCAAAGGAAAAGTCGACCCGTTGGACTCCGGAGTTTGATCTGGAAAGCTGCCCGGACATTGCCCAAATGCCACTTTCCTTGCCTCCGGAGGTGGAGCGATTCTCTTCGACCAAGGACGTCCTCTCCACGAGGCGAAACCCGTTTAACTTCCGGATCCAGCCTTTCCTCCCTCACCACCTTCTCCTTCTCATCTGCCCAATAAATCTCGAAGCGCACCTACCGGTACAGGAATTACAAGTTTTGCGCGAACAAACTGGAACCAACCCACGGGAACCGTACTCCGGGGACACCTCCCATCATCGGATCGCCGTTAACCATGTTCACTCGACCCGCCGACCTGGATATTCCGGCGCCATTGCAAGAACCTCCTCGCAGTCCATAAAACGGTTCTCCGGCGTTCCCGTTCGGTAACCGGTCTCGGCATCCTCCCACGTCCTCTCCTTTGCCCCGTGGCTGAGGAATTTTAACATAAAACATGATATTGTCAAAATATTTCCATGAATATTGCTACGAAACTTACCAAAACGTCCACTCTGTAAAACGCTAAGTCCAAAACTGACACTTTCAAGATCCATCAAAGTCATCGAGCAAAATGTAGTTCGGTTAAGTGATCTCTCTCAGGCAAGTACTTGCACTTTCCCAGTACAATTCCGCCCCCTGATGATCCTTTGGTTTCCAGCCATTTCCACCCATCTCATGCCGAGCACGATCAACCGCTGCCGCTCACCGGTCCTTGCCAGCAAAATCTTCACGGTGCTGACGCTGAAGTTGCTGATCATCCGGGACGCACGTACCACGGCAATGTGGAATGCCCCGCTCCCCGTCACAGTCGCGCCATCCGTCAGTTCCGGTGAATATGTCTGTTCGAGCTCACCTAGTCGTCCCGGCGCTGTGTGCGGTCAAGGATGCGGGGGCTTCCGGCCTGCCAGCTCAGACGAGTACACATGCATTGATCCCAACTCTCCCGCACTCAATGATTGCACTTTGCAGCGGCCTGCTGTTCCGAATGGCGTAATCAGCGTTTATTACCAAAACGTAAGAGGCCTCAGAACGAAGATTGACGACATGTACTTAGCATCGCAAGATTGTGGGCACGATGTAATCATTCTGACGGAGACGAATTTGAAAGACATCACATCACTGCAACTCTTCGGATTCGGCATTCAACGTGTTTCGTTGCGACCGGAGCCGGAAGAACAGCGAGAAGCAGAGCTTTGGCGGAGTCTTGATCGCAGTATCTAAACACTACAGCAATGCACACGAAGTCGAAACAGCTCGGGGCAATGAACTTGAGCAATTGTGTGTAGCAGCGAGCATTCAGGGCGAAAATTTTCTATTCTGTGCCATTTATGTTCCACCTGAGAAGAGATCTGATGTTAATCTTATCAATGAGCACATTGCGACCATCGATGAGTTGCGAGGTACGAGGTGCGCAGACCACACAACCGTTGTCTGTGGCGACTATAATCAATCCCATGTTCAGTGGTCGCTGATTGGCAGTACAGCTCGCCCAACGAGCCCCCTGACTGCCGTATCCGCCATGGCTTTGGTCGATGGAATGGATTATCTCAACCTGTGTCAAACTAATCTGGTACATAATTGCTTTGGGCGGATTCTAGACCTCGTCTTTTGCTCGTCGCAGAGATCCATCGCTGTGGATGTGGCTGCATCTGCTCTGGCGCTACCGGTTGATTCGCATCATCCTCCCCTAGTCTGCCACTTTCCCATCTTCAAGCGACCTCAGGAACGCAGAGGCAACTCGGCGAACCCAGCGCTGCGCCTGCTAAATTTCCGCAAAATCGATTTCGCTGCTATGACGACATTCTTGCTCAGCGTAGACTGGAGTCTATGTTTGACAAACCTTGGTGTTGATGAGATGGCTAACACCTTTTGCAGCATTATTCGGAACTGGATGAATCAACACGTGCCTACAGTAAAGCCCCGCGTGTCCCCCGCTTGGAGCAACAGCCGTCTGAGGCAAATGAAACGACTTAAGAACGCATGTCAGCGAGCGCTGCGCCGTCGTCGCTCTGTTGTCAACAAGATGAAGTTTAGGAGATCAAGCGATGCATACAGGAAACTCAACTCTACACTGTATAAGTCGTACGTGTTGCGTGTCCAGACGAACCTTCGGCGTAATCCCCGAGGGTTTTGGAGCTTTGTGAACGCGAAAAGAAAGAGCAAAGACATCCCTGACAGTGTTTTTCTTGACAAACACGAGTCTGGATCTCCAGAGATGTCCTGTGATCTGTTTGCACAGCATTTCAAAAGTGTTTTTGCTGCAGGTTGCGCCACTGACGAGGAAGCTGCGGTTGCTGCAAACAACGTTCCCGAGAACCTTCTTGACCTTTCAACATTCGACGTGTCAGCTGATACACAGCTAAAAAAGTAGTAATCCAGCTGCGTGTAAAAGGCTTGGCTTTAAAATAAATATTGCAATATTTTATGCAATTTTATGTGATTTTACACTCTGAAATATGTAGCCCATCAGTATGGGAAACCTACTTGATCGAAATGTCAAGCTCATATATGCGTTTATCCTTACAACTTTACATTGGTCTGATGGCCGAGTGGGCTAAGGCGTCAGTCCTTACTGTTGGTGCTGGGTTTGAATCCCGTCGGTTGCAACTTTTTTTTGTGTGTTGCAAAACTTGTACATGCAGTGTGTAATATTAAGTGTTTATTTTGACGAAGGTGATGTGCATGCTTTTGCATGCGATTTTACCATCGGATTTTTTGCTGTGTATGGTAAAGCAGGCGCTAGCAAAGCTAAAGTCGTCTTTCTCCCCAGGGCCAGATGGTATCCCTTCTGTGGTCTACCGCCGGTGTGCTGATGCGTTAGTTGCTCCTCTTTTGGCCATTTTCAACAAGTCGTTTTCCCAGCAAACGTTCCCGTCAACTTGGAAGCAGTCATTCATCGTGCCTGTGCACAAGAGTGGTGACAAAAGAAACGTCAGAAACTATCGAGGAGTGACGAACCTCCGCAGCCTCCAAATTGTTCGAGATCATCGTCAGCAAAGTGATCCAGCGTCAAGCTATGCGCTACCTGTCTGATGATCAGCATGGTTTCATCCCGAAGCGTTCGGTGACTACGAATCTTTTGGAATTCACCTCAACATGCATCGGCCACTTGGAGAACAAAGCGCAAGTCGACGTGATATACACCGATCTCAAGGCCGCTTTTGACCGCATCGACCACAACGTCCTGCTGCTTAAGCTTTCTCGCCTCGGTTTGTCTGTACAACTGGTAAACTGGCTACGGTCTTACTTGGTGGGTCGTTCGCTTCGGGTTCGTCTAGGGACGAGTGTTTCAGCTGTTTTTGTGAACAATTCGGGAGTTCCGCAAGGAAGCAATTTGGGACCGCTTCTATTTATCCTGTTTTTCAACGACGTGCTGTTTTTGCTAGGACCTGGTTGCGCCCTTGTGTACGCTGATGACCTAAAGCTATTCCTGCCGATCAAAACAACAGATGATTGCTGTCGATTACAAGCTCTTCTGGACATGTTCGTCTCCTGGTGTCGGCGCAACAAGCTCGTCGTAAACATTTCCAAGTGCTTGGTCATGTCATTCACACGTAGCAAACGGATGATCCCGTTTGACTACAGCATCGATGGAGTCGTCCTGCAAAAGGTTGACCAAGTGAGAGATCTTGGAGTTTTGATGGATCCTAAGCTGACATTTGACCTCCAACGAGTTTCGGTGATTTCCAAGGCCAATCGGCAGCTTGGATTCATTTCCAAAATTTCGAAGGATTTTCGAGATCCGTACTGCTTGAAATCACTGTACTGCTCCCTCGTTCGGCCCATCCTAGAGTACGCTGCCATTGTATGGTTGCCCTACCAGCTAACGTGGATTTTGCGAATCGAACGTGTGCAGAAGCGGTTCATCCGGAGGGCCCTGAGAAGCTTGCCCTGGAGGGATCCAGTTAATTTGCCTCCGTATCCAGCTCGATGTCGGCTGCTGAACATCCAACCCTTCAGTCCAGGCGTACAACGCAGCAGGCAACTTTGTTGCTAAGTTGTTGAACGGTGAAGTTGACTCTCCGAATCTGCTCTCTTATCAACTTCCGCACACCGCAAAGAACGCTTCGTGACTCAACGCTACTAGCCCGCAGATTCCACCGTACAGCCTATGGTTTCAACGAACCAGTTTCCAGCATGATCCGAGCCTTCACAGCAGTAGAAGATTTGTTTGAATTTGGTGAATCGTCTGTTCGTTTTCGTGATAAAATCAACCGTACTCAAACTTTTATTCATTAAGACAAATATTGTCAGATGAATGTAAATAAACAATTAAACAATTAAACAATCTCAAATTTGCTAAATAAAATCAAAACAAACTCATCTCAAAATTGAGATCGATGAACCGAACTTCATTTTGATTGAACGAACTTAAAAATTGAGTTCCCCCAGTAAGCGTGTACCTGCCAGTCAAGACTACCCAGTCAAATCAATCCGAATTCTGAAACGGAATCTAATTAGAATCGTATACAAATTCCGTTTCAAACGCAACAACCGGTTCCGTGTTCGAACCGGTTGTTGCGTTTGAAACGGAATTTGTATACGATTCTAATTAGATTCCGTTCCAGAATTCGGATTGATTTGACTGGGTAGTATGGGAAGGAATCTATTTACTAAGGCAAAAAGCAAAGCAATCCACTTTAAGATGCAGTATTGGCGAGTTGGACCAACTGTGGTCTTAGCCTTACCCCCCAAAGGAAAAAAAAAAAAGATGCAGTATTTGTAAATATTGCTCGGTTTGTTCTAGAGGTCGTATCGAGGTGCTCCGATTTGGATGAAACTTTCAGCGTTTGTTTGGTTATACATGAGATGAACTCATGCCAAATATGAGCCCTCTACGACAAAGGGAAGTGGGGTAAAACGGGCATTGAAGTTTGAGGTCCAAAAAATATGAAAAATCTTGAAATTGCTCCCATTTGCGTCTCTTAGTTGCATTCGAAAGGTTTTTTGAAGCACTTCAAAATGTGATTTAAAAATAATTAAATACTCATTTTAAAAAAAGAAATAGATCTTATTTACCCTGTGATCAATACGTCAAATGCTTTATTAAGTAGGCGAATATCTGTTTTACCCCTAATCCGACAAAATGTTAAAAAATATGTTAATTCATTCTAAGTGGCATTTTTTCCAATCAAATTTACAACTCCAATACTTCTAACTTACGTAAAATTGTTCGAGGATTCCGAATATAACAATATTGAGACCAAAAAGTGCCATCTTCTTGGCCTACAGGACAAAAACTAACGTTGTAAAATGTTTGTTATAGAAAAATCGAAAAACTATGAGAAAAACTGCGATTGGCCAAAAATTTATTTCCGTAGGCTTATAGTCCATGTAGGGGAAATATGCCCATTTTAATCACTCTAAGCCGTTCGACCAATTCTCATCACTTTTGCCATTTTCCGCTATTAAATCAACAATTTCAGATGTATCAACAATGGAGAGTTGCTTACTCACTTTTGTTAGTGCTTTTCATTACTTTGGAACAGTCAAAAACACTTTATGAAAGCTGTAATTCAGGCCTGCCCAACGTGAAGCCATTTCATCCGGCCCGCGACGGCTTTTCAAAAATGTTCTATGACCGGCCCTGTTCATGGACTGTTCATGAAATATTCAATAAATAAACTGAGTGTTTAAATTAAAAAAATAAGCATGAGATTTAATATTCACGCAAGCAAAAATTTAACGAGAAAATTTTTGGTTTTTTATTTGTTTTTTTTTTTGCTATAAAATGTTACTAATTCAACGTATTATTTGGAATTTGCCTTTGTATTTTCAAAGATTTTTGTTTCAAAATCTAACATTCTTCATGTTTGAATTTATTTCTTATCATTTCTATATTGATGACTTCAGAATTAATCAATTAACTGAAAAATGGCTTAAAAAATAAAATTATCCATTTCGTGAGAATGTGAAATAAAACTGAAGTTTTTCTTTTTTTAGGAACTTGATTAAAACTGGGAGCATAAAATATATGACACGTTCTTCAGTATATTTTTCATAAACTTCGATAGTTTAAAGAAGTTCAATGAACTAAACATGAAAACTGTAGAACCTTCACCCGGCCAACACGTCCGCTCCGTGCTGCGATCAAATCTCAACTGCCGTTTGACATCGACTCTCTCGCTCCTGTCCGTTCGTTCGTCTGACAGATCTCTCCGCTTACACGCAGAACTCTGTTTACTCATTTTATGTGTAAGTGCTACTCTTGGAATAACTCATAACTCTACATCTCTCTCCTTGTCCGACGAAAATAAACGAGAAAAAAAAATATTTCCTCAGTTTCAACCACCTTTAACAAGTCTTACAACCACATATTAGTTGAGTAAAATTTAATCCGACTTCATTTCATAATGGTTTAACCATATTCCATGTTTCTAACCACTAAATATGTTCAACAGTTTGAATAAGGGATCGTGCATAAAACCATCATCATCTTCAGTATCTATTACATTGAATTCGAATACAAGATTAATCAAAACATAGTTCAAGCATTGTTGTAATAGAGCCTTCCTCTTCCTCAAACCCAAGAGACGCACCTCATCTTAATTTGACTCGCTCGCTTTGATCTTCATCAAACACAAAACCCTATATTTGTATTCTGGTGCAACTCCAATACACTCTTAACAGGCCTCAACCTGGAGCAGAACTATTCCAAAACGTGTCTGTTGCAAGAATGGTCATGGGTCAGAAAGTTCATGAATATTGAAACTTTACTGCACCTAGGAACACTTCACCGAGCCAATAACCAAGGCAGGTCAACATTCTATCCGTCTTCAAGAATTACAAGATGTTACCAAAGTGTAATATGTAATCCCTTAACGAAGCCAAAGAAAATTCCTTAACAAGATAATTTACTCATAATTCTGACCTAACTGCATCACCGCTGAGAAAAATTTGGTTACCAAAGATCAACTATTTTCAGGATTGTACCGTTAAGGCTAGTACGGAGTTCGGAAGGCAAGGGGTCAAGAAACAGCTTTACGAACAGCAGAACAAAGGAGAGAGAGCGATTTCTTGGGGCATTTCTTTACCATCCCTGGCTTGTTCTCGCCGCCACTGCTGCCAATTTGATTTTTTTTTTCTTCACCGGTTCCTTCCCAAGTGCATATACAGCTTAACTTGTAGCCAACGCTAGAATCAACTCTGCTTACACCTCACATCTTTCCTTTATTCCATAAAAAGATATACATCAACAGAAACAAACTTGAAGTTGACTGTCATTGTTGTACATCTCATAAATCTTACTTAAATACTCAGATATCAATAATACATTTCCGTCAGCGAAACACTCTTGATGTATAAAATTCTCAGACAACAGTGAAACCCATAAAGAACAGTGCTGATCTAATTCGACCAAGGATTCGACATATAACCAAAACAAGAGTACACCTAAATCACAAACAACTATCACAAGATAGCATGCTCGCAGAGCAACAACAAAAAGCCTCCAGGTTATTTCGACATCCTTTCGTCCTTCCCGCTGCTTACATTTTATGCTGTCAACCCCTGCTCACACGTCAATGCACTTTTGAAGACCTTCTCTCCAAATACTACGGCTACTTATCAATCATTCCTTTTGCTGACCGCATTCATCGACCCTTCATCTGCCTGAACATTTTCCTTCACTTGCTGTCAACTGTCTTCTTCCAGGTTTTATCAAACTCATCCGATGCGCAGCTCTCTGCTGACACATAATAGCATACAAGTGTTAGTCGCTCCTTTCTCCTTCAAGAGCCAAGACAAAAAAATATAACCTAAACAGTCCTCAGCCATTTCTCCTGAAATACACTCTCTTTAACCAAATCTGTTCTGACTGACCCATCCATAATCGTCGGACCGTATCTAAAGTTTATTTGACTACATAGTCCTTTCAACGCGAGATTCTTTCAGTGCAACATCCAAAATGGCAACAATATTTAAAGCCTTCAATACATCGAAACGTTCCGTTTCCGCTGTCTTACTGGCAGCCTACAAATGTCAGGACCATTACACAAAAGTCATGCTTATATTTCCACATGAACTCTCATTGAAACAAATTAGGTCTGCCTTTAGTAACCTAACCCTAACTCTGTCACAATCTTGCGTACTCACTTATTAAACCTCACCTCTAGCAACTGTCAAAGCCACCAAAAACGAAGTAAGTATGCTGCCTCACGCGCTCAGCCAAATTGGTTAATAAAAGGCTAAAGAACAGAAAAGACAGCAGTTCGAAACTTGCCCGGAATAGAAACTAGCACTCAGAGCAAACCATCCTGTAAACAACACCAAAAGCTCCTCTAAATAGCTTCATCTCAAGTCCCGCTCTAACGTCAGCAATGTCTTCCGTGTTTCATGTTGGAACACTTCAATCATGTGAAAAACATATCTTGATATCTGTTCCAGCTTGTCACCTCAAATGCCTTGTCGAGCTGTCAAACCCCTCGCACTGTTTGTAACAACAACAACACAAGCATTTCCTTCTCTGGACATAATGCACTTCACTCATTATTCGATATGTGGCCATCTGTCATAATTTCACTGAATTCATCAACTTGTCTGTTTGGAATCCCAACCTGAGTCGACCTACTCAGCAGATCTCCTCTTCAGCCTTTCCACGTGCACTGTCAATGCTTAAAACCACTACAAACAACAACTTCAACAACATTTACATATGTATTGCATCAGGATTCTCCATTGTGTCTGTCCCTTCGGTCTTCAACCGATCTCGCTCCTGTCTCTCTGAATGGAGCACCGGATTCGAGTGGTTGAAATTACAGTTCTCCCATAAAAAATTCAGCACTCAACCGGACCGCTCCTTCGATTACGTCGCGCTTCGGGCTCCAACCGGTCCCGCTCTTTTAATAACTTAGCGCTTCGGGCTTCAACCGGTCCCGCTCTTTTGATTACGTGGCGCTTCGGGCTTCAACCGGTCCCGCTCTTTTGTTTACGTGGCGCTTCGGGCTTCAACCGGTCCCGCTCTTTTGTTTACGTGGCGCTTCGGGCTTCATCCGGTCCCGCTCTTTTGTTTACGTGGCGCTTCGGGCTTCAACCGGTCCCGTTCTTTTGTTTACGTGGCGCTTCGGGCTTCAACCGGTCCCGCTCTTTTGATTAGGTGGCGCTTCGGGCTTCAACCGGTCCCGCTCTTTTGATTAGGTGGCGCTTCGGGCTTCAACCGGTCCCGCTCTTTTGTTTACTCTCAAATAACAAAACAACAACAACAAAAACAAATTTCGAATTGCTCATCAACTTCGCTTCAATCGGCCTCACCATCCTCTCTCTTTGCGTTATTGCCATGACGCAAAACAAAACAACAACAAAAACAAACATCAAATTGCTCATCAAATTTCGCTTCAATCACACTTTGCACCATTGCTATGTGTTTCCTCCTCACCTGGATCAAAACATTTTCCAGGTCATCCACTGACTTACCAATCGCAACAGAAAAAAAAACACAACAACAATTCAGTTTTATCGTACCGGCTGCGCCAATTATAGAACCTTCACCCGGCCAACACGTCCGCTCCGTGCTGCGATCAAATCTCAACTGCCGTTTGACATCGACTCTCTCGCTCCTGTCCGTTCGTTCGTCTGACAGATCTCTCCGCTTACACGCAGAACTCTGTTTACTCATTTTATGTGTAAGTGCTACTCTTGGAATAACTCATAACTCTACAAAAACTACTCAATATATATTTTTCTACACGTTTTAAAATTTGTTTGTTTAAAATCTTTTAAAATGTTTTATAAAATATATTTCAATAAAGGTGAACAACAACGCAAAAACTTTTTTTTGTTTCATTACGCTTGGATCCAAATTATTTGGATCCAAATTTCGTTTAGATAGTTTTTGTCAAGCCTCATTGATTTCTTTTATACATGGTTGTGTTGGCAATCAAGCTTTCAAAAAAAACTTGCAACGACCAGTTAAATTGGAATGTTTTTGCCTTTTTTTTACTAATTTTTAAATTAATTATATCAAGGTATTGAATAGCAATCTACAAAACCAATAACAATAAATGAAAAAAAAAAAAAACTAAATGAAAATAAAAGAAATAAACACATTTTTCAATGTTTTGATTCTTATTTTCAACACTAGTTTATTCATTTGATTACATAAAAAGAACCTATAAGAATAATTTTATGAAAAAAAAATGTTTACTTTTTCAATTTTTTTATCAAACATTGGTTCCGGCCCGTCACTGCTTCAGAAAAATCAGATCTGGCCCGCAGGGCCAAAAGGTTGGGCACCCCTGTTTACACATTGGTGAAAAACTCGCTCTTAACGACTCCCGGGTCTTTTGTGGGCTCTGTTGCAAGTTTCTGCTCATTTCTAGACGTCCGAAGGTTATGTGTGGTGAGTCACTCATAGCCTCTTTTTACGCAAATGGACCAACGTTTTACTTCCTCATCCGATAGAAGGCGTGATCAGGCAAATCTCGTCTCGAAAAAGGCCACCGGGTCCGTCTGGGATTGAACCCAGGCAATACTGGGGTTTAGAGGCTACCACGCACTATGGGGTATTTCCATATAAGCGAGCGGTCAAAAATATTTTTTTGCTTTTTTGTGACTTTTTTGTGTTGTTTGTACTTAGTATAATGAAAACAAATGAATTTTGATATTTTTCCAAAAAAAAGTTTAATTTTCGATTTTTTCATATATTTGAGGCCACATGCATTAAAGTGGTGAATTTTAATATTCTTGCTCTGTCTATATGATGCACGGACTGGCGGTTTATGCTATGTTAAAGTTTCTGATTTACGTTCAATCTCCCTCCCCTTCTTCTTGAGTTAAAATTCACCTCTCTTTGAAGACCCCCCCTCCCCCTCCCCCTCCAATTAAAATTTGATTTTTGCGGTGTTTTAGAATTTTAGACGGTTTATTTTATGGAACATTGTATGGATTCTCGTCCGCGTTTTTTGTTGATCCACTTGCAAAATTCACGTTTTCCACGATAAATTCTTCTAAATCAAAATCACTATGTAACCGATTGTCGTTAGATTACTTAAAATATGAACTTCTTCTATGGGCTTTTGTATACCTCGTTTTGAAGCTACAGAACAACATGCGTAGTTTTTCCTCTGTGGGTTTTCCCTGAGTTGATCATGTGATGGTTCTGCAATGTTGTAATTCTTACAAATCGTCGCCATCGTGCTAACTTGTCGTACGTGCATTTTGGGCCAAATTGAGTTAAGAACGCCATTTTGTGCAGCTCACAATGCCTCACCTTTTGACAGGGCCGTGTACAAGGGGGGGGGGGGTTTTAGGGGTTTAACCCCCCCCTGGCAAATTAAGTTAGTTACACCCCATGCGCCCCTCGGGCCGATTTTTTTTTAGCTATGTTGCTAAAATGCCAAAGAGATTTTTTTTTCAAATCGATATGAAAAATTTGACTGGAGGCGCTCTAATGACTAAAACATTTTTATGAAAATTATGAAAATTTAACTGGATGCGCCCCTAAAACTTATTTTTTTTCAATACGAATATGCAATATAAAAATTTGACTGAAGAAGCCCCTACGACTTTAAAAAATCATGCAAATTGTCGATATGAAAAATTTGACTGGAGGCGCCCTAATGACTAAAACATTTTTATGAAAATTATGAAAATTTAACTGGAGGCGCCCCTAAAACCTAATTTTTTTCAATACGAATATGCAATATAAAAATTTGACTGGAGACGCCCCTACGACTTAAAAATATCATGCAAATTCTCGATATGAAAAATTGAAAGCAGGCACCCTTACGACTTAAAAAAATCATACAAATTTTGTTATGAAAATTTGACTGGAGGCGCCCTTATGACTTAAAAAATCAAGCAATTGCTCGATACGAAAAATTTGACTTGAGCGCCCCTATGATTGAAACATTTTCATGAAAATTATGAAAATTTAACTGGAGGCGCCCCTAAGACTTAATTTTTTTTCAATACGAATATGCAATATAAAAAATTGACTGGAAGCGCCCCTACGACTTAAAAAAATCATGCAAATTCTCGATATGGAAAATTAAATAGAGGCGCCCCTACGACTTTAAAAACATCATACAAATTTTGTTATGAAAATTTGACTGAAGGCGCCCTTATGACTTAAACAATCATGCAAATTCTCGATATGAAAAATTTGACTGGAGGCGCCCCTATGACTAAAACATTTTTATGAAAATTATGAAAATTTAACTGGAGGCGCCCCTAAGACTTAATTTTTTTCAATACGAATATGCAATATAAAAATTTGACTGGAGGCGCCCCTACGTCTTAAAAAAATCATGCAAATTCTCGAAATGAAATATTGAATGGAGGCGCACCTACGACTTAAAAAAAATCATATTAATTTTTTTTATAAAAATTGACTGGAGGCTCCCTTATGACTTGAAAAAACATGAAAATTCTTGACATAAAAAAATTGACTGGAGGCGCCCCTATGACTACCACATTTTTATGAAAATTTAACTGGACGCGCCCCTTAGACTTAATTATTTTCAATACGAATATGCAATATAAAAATTTGACTGGAGGCGCCCCTACGTCTTAAAAAAATCATGCAAATTCTCGAAATGAAATATTGAATGGAGGCGCCCCTACGACTATAAAAAAATCATATTAATTCTTTTTATAAAAATTGACTGGAGGCTCCCTTATGACTTGAAAAAACATGAAAATTCTTGACATAAAAAAATTGACTGGAGGCGCCCCTATGACTACCACATTTTTATGAAAATTTAACTGGACGCGCCCCTTAGACTTAATTATTTTCAATACGAATATGCAATATAAAAATTTGACTGGAGGCGCCCCTACGTCTTAAAAAAATCATGCAAATTCTCGAAATGAAATATTGAATGGAGGCGCCCCTACGACTATAAAAAAATCATATTAATTTTATTATAAAAATTAACTGGAGGCGCCCTTATGACTTGAAAAAAAACATGAACATTCTCGATATAAAAAATTTGACTGGAGGCGTCCCTATGACTACCACATTTTTATGAAAATTTAACTGGACGCGCCCCTAAGACTTAATTTTTTTCAATACGAATATGCAATATAAAAATTTGACTGGAGGCGCCCCTACGACTTTAAAAAAAATCATACAAATTTTGTTATGAAAATTTGACTGGAGGCGCCCTTATTACTTAAAAAAATCATGCAAATTCTCGATATGTAAAAAATTTGACTGAAGGCGCCCCTATGACTAAAACATTTTTATGAAAATTATGAAAATTTAACTGGAGGCGCCCCTAAGACTTAATTTTTTCAATACGAATATGCAATATAAAAATTGACTGGAAGCGCCCTTACGACTTAAAAATCATGCAAATTCTCGATATGAAAAATTAAATATAGGCGCCCCTACGACTTTAAAAATCATACAAATTTTGTTATGAAAATTTGACTGGAGGCACCCTTATGACTTAAAAAATCTTGCAAATTATCGATATGAAAAATTTGACTGCAGGCGCCCCTATGACTAAAACCTTTTCATGAAAATTATGAAAATTTAATTGAGGGCCCCTAAGACTTAATTTTTTCAGTACGAATATGCCATATAAAAATTTGACTGGAGGCGCCCCTACGACTTAAAAAACATACAAATTTTATAATGAAAATTTGACTAGAGGCGCTCTTATGACTTAAAAAAATCATACCAATTCTTATATTGAAAATTTGACCTATGACTATGAATGAAACATTTTTATGAAAATTCTCAATATGAAAATTTAACTGGAGGCGCTTCTACGACCTAATTTTTTAAAACATATTCTCAACATTAAAGATTTGACTGGAGGCGCCCCTTAGAATTAAAAAAATCATGCGAATTCTTGATATGAAAAATTGACTGAAAGCGCCCCTATGATTTTTTTTTTAAATACAAATTCCCAATGTAAAAATATGACTGAAGACGCCCCTACGACTTTAAAGGCATATGCTCGATATGGCAACTTGGATTGAGGCGCCCTTATGACTTAAAAAAATCATACAAATTCTTATTATGAAAATTTAACTGGTGCCGCCCCTACGACTTAATTTTTTTAAACAAATTCTCAATATTAAAAATTTGACAGGAGGCGACTTAAAAACTCATGAAAATTTTCACTATGAAAAATTTAATGAATGCGTCCCTACGACTTTGAAAAAATCATACAATTTCTTATTATGAAAAAATGACTGGAGGCGTCCCTTTGACTTAAACATTTTTATGAAAATCATGAAAATTTAACTGGAGGCCTACGACTTAATTTTTTTTAAATAAAAGTTCACAATATAGAAACTTGACTGGAGGTGCCCTTTTAACTTAAAAATATCATGCAAATTCTCCATATGAAATATTGAATGGAGGCGCCCTTATGACTTGAAAAAAAAAACATGAAAATTCTCGATATTAAAATTTGGTTGTAGGCGCCTCTATGACAAAAACATTTTTATGAAAATTCTTGATATGAAAATTGAATTGGAGGCGCCCCTACGACTTAAAAAAATCATGCAAATTCACGATATAAAAAAATGAATGGAGGCTCCCCTACGACTTCAAAAAATTCATACATTCTCGATATGAAAAATTTTACTGGAGGCGTCCCTATGACTAAATTTTTTTAATGAAAATTATGAAAATTTTACTGGAGGCGCCCCTACGATTTAATTTTTTCCAATTCAAATTCTCAATATAAAATTTTGACTGGAGACGCCCTAACGACTTAAAAAAATCAGGCCAACTTTCGACATGAAAAAATGAATGGTGGCGCTCTTTTGACTCAAAAAAAATCATACAAATTCTCTACGACTTTAAAGGCATATTCTCGATATGGCAACTTGGATTGAGGCGCCCTTATGACTTAAAAAAAATCATACAAATTCTTATTATGAAAATTCAACTTGTGACTTAAATTTTTTAGAACAAATTTTCAATACCAAAAATTTGACAGAAGGCGCCCCTACGACTTAAACAATCAAGAAAATTTTCGCTATGAAAAATTTAATGGATGCGTGACTACGACTTTAAAAAAATCATACAAATTTTTTATGAAAATTTGACTGGAGGCGCCCTTATGACTAAAAAAAATCATGCAAATTCTCGATATGAACATTTTGATTTGAGGCGCCCCTACGACTTAAAAAATCATGCAAATTCTCGATATGGAAATGGAATGGGGGCGCCCCTATGACGTAAACATTTTTATGTAAATTCTCAATATGTAAGTTTTACTGGAGGCGCCCTTATGAGTGGGGAAAAAAATTGGTAAAAATATTGAAAAAAGTTGAATAATCAGTGCCCAAATCAGCTTAAAAATGATAAAAATATTTTAAACATAAGATTTTACTGGAACCGCTATTATGACAAAATTAAAACATTCAACAAAAAAAAGTTTGACTATCGACGCCCCTCTAGCAACATAAAGACTGTTTAATAAGAGCAAAACAAAGTTTGGCGTACGGTAACATAAAAAAATCAAAATTCTGTTTAGCGTTCTAGCTACAACAATTTTTTGCGCCGGTTGGCAAACTTTGTTTGACTAATTTTGAATAGTCTTTATAGCTTGAGGAGCGCCGATAGTCAAATAATTTTATCAACAAAACGCCGCTGGTAAAATCCTATTTTTAAAATATTTATCTTTGATCTTTTTTATGTTGCTCTACTTTTTTCATTTTTTTTATTTTGTCATGAGGCCACCTCTAGTGAAATTTTATTTTCAAAAAGGTAGTCAAATTGTTTTATATAAAAAAATTATTTCATCACAAGGCGCAACTTTTTATCATTTTTATGTTGCTTTAGCTAACTTTTTTTTGATTATTTTTTTACGTATTGTGAAACTTTCTTTGAAATCTAATTTTCAAAATATTTTCATCATTTCTATGGTGCTTTTCAGGCGTTGATAGTATTTTTTTAAATATGTTAATTATTTTATCATTTTTTAAATTTTGTTTATGAGAGAGGTGCCTTTTCGGAACATTTTCTGGGGTAAATCGAAATATATCTTTGTTTCCTGTAGCAACTTTGTTACTTTTTATCGATTTTCTAGGACGTTTCTTCAGAAAATCATAGATCTAGGGTTTTTTCTCAAAATTTATTTTCCCTAAAAGAGCATGCAGCTAGCAACATCTAAACTTAGAAACATGTACCCTCCCTGTAAAGGCTAATGAATTGATCTCAGTTGAAAGGTTCTCCAAATCTCTGAATTGCAAATGTAACATCCTGGAGCAGAACTGTTAAATTCTAATAAACACCAATTGAATTGAAAAATTCTTCAGAAAAGTCAAGGAATCGATAGAAATATATTCAAAATTATCTTTTTTCATTTTTTATACTCAAAAAATCTGTTACAAATGTTTGACCCAAAAATGAAGTTTCTTATCTAATTTTTCAGATTTTCAGAAAATTCCGTCCAAAGATACAAAATTTCATACGTTTACATACCCATTCCAGCCCTCAACATTGTATGGAGACTTGCATGAAAAAACAAATGATGCAAAATTGCTTCTTTTGACATAGGGAATCCAAAGAAAAGTCGATTGAAAACCAGTAGTTTCCGAGTTATGATCAGTTGAACACTTTCAGTTTATCCAGCTACAACCCAACCCCACCTCTAGGCGGGGTTCGATCTAATAATTCGCCAAAAATCTTTTTTTACCAATTTTCGACCTTTAAAAGCATTGGAAAGGTGAACTCTTAAAATTTGATTTTTTAGGGTTGAACGTGTGACTTGTTTTATTTGACTTTACCAATGTTTAAAAAAATGAAAATTTTTCTTGGCTGTGTTTTTCACTAATATTTTCTGTACTTTTTTTCTATTGTTTCAGACTATACCTCTAAGCATTTTTTAACAATTTAAATGATAATGGTTTGTTCTAGAGTAAAAAAATAAAAACATACAAAAAAATAATGAAAAATTGGCTGTAAAAAATTGACAAATTAGGTGCTAGAATAGGCGTCCCTTTGACTTAAACATTTTTATGAAAATCATGAAAATTTAACTGGAGGCCTACGACTTAATTTTTTTTAAATAAAAGTTCACAATATAGAAACTTGACTGGAGGTGCCCTTTTAACTTAAAAATATCATGCAAATTCTCCATATGAAATATTGAATGGAGGCGCCCTACGACATTAAAAACATATTAATCATATTTTAAAAATGACTGGAGGCGCCCTTATGACTTGAAAAAACATGAAAATTCTCGATATTAAAATTTGGTTGTAGGCGCCTCTATGACAAAAACATTTTTATGAAAATTCTTGATATGAAAATTGAATTGGAGGCGCCCCTACGACTTAAAAAATCATGCAAATTCACGATATAAAAATTGAATGGAGGCTCCCTACGACTTCAAAAATTCATACATTCTCGATATGAAAAATTTTACTGGAGGCGTCCCTATGACTAAATTTTTTTATGAAAATTATGAAAATTTTACTGGAGGCGCCCCTACGATTTAATTTTTTCCAATTCAAATTCTCAATATAAAATTTTGACTGGAGACGCCCTAACGACTTAAAAAAATCAGGCCAACTTTCGACATGAAAAAATGAATGGTGGCGCTCTTTTGACTCAAAAAAAATCATACAAATTCTCTACGACTTTAAAGGCATATTCTCGATATGGCAACTTGGATTGAGGCGCCCTTATGACTTAATAAAAATCATACAAATTCTTATTATGAAAATTCAACTTGTGACTTAAATTTTTAGAACAAATTTTCAATACCAAAAATTTGACAGAAGGCGCCCCTACGACTTAAACAATCAAGAAAATTTTCGCTATGAAAAATTTAATGGATGCGTGACTACGACTTTAAAAAAATCATACAAATTTTTTATGAAAATTTGACTGGAGGCGCCCTTATGACTAAAAAAAATCATGCAAATTCTCGATATGAACATTTTGATTTGAGGCGCCCCTACGACTTAAAAAATCATGCAAATTCTCGATATGGAAAATGGAATGGGGGCGCCCCTATGACGTAAACATTTTTATGTAAATTCTCAATATGTAAGTTTTACTGGAGGCGCCCTTATGAGTGGGGAAAAAATTGGTAAAAATATTGAAAAAAGTTGAATAATCAGTGCCCAAATCAGCTTAAAAATGATAAAAATATTTTAAACATAAGATTTTACTGGAACCGCTATTATGACAAAATTAAAACATTCAACAAAAAAAAGTTTGACTATCGACGCCCCTCTAGCAACATAAAGACTGTTTAATAAGAGCAAAACAAAGTTTGGCGTACGGTAACATAAAAAAATCAAAATTCTGTTTAGCGTTCTAGCTACAACAATTTTTTGCGCCGGTTGGCAAACTTTGTTTGACTAATTTTGAATAGTCTTTATAGCTTGAGGAGCGCCGATAGTCAAATAATTTTATCAACAAAACGCCGCTGGTAAAATCCTATTTTTAAAATATTTATCTTTGATCTTTTTTTATGTTGCTCTACTTTTTTCATTTTTTTTATTTTGTCATGAGGCCACCTCTAGTGAAATTTTATTTTCAAAAAGGTAGTCAAATTGTTTTATATAAAAAAATTATTTCATCACAAGGCGCAACTTTTAATCATTTTTATTTTGCTTTAGCTAACTTTTTTTTGATTATTATTTTACGTGTTGTGAAACTTTCTTTGAAATCTAATTTTCAAAATATTTTCATCATTTCTATGGTGCTTTTCAGGCGTTGATAGTATTTTTTTAAATATGTTAATTATTTTATCATTTTTAAATTTTGTTTATGAGAGAGGTGCCTTTTCGGAACATTTTCTGGGGTAAATCGAAATATATCTTTGTTTCCTGTAGCAACTTTGTTACTTTTTATCGATTTTCTAGGACGTTTCTTCAGAAAAGTCAAGGAATCGATAGAAATATATTCAAAATTATCTTTTTTCATTTTTTATACTCAAAAAATCTGTTACAAATGTTTGACCCAAAAATGAAGTTTCTTATCTAATTTTTCAGATTTTCAGAAAATTCCGTCCAAAGATACAAAATTTCATACGTTTACATACCCATTCCAGCCCTCAACATTGTATGGAGACTTGCATGAAAAAACAAATGATGCAAAATTGCTTCTTTTGACATAGGGAATCCAAAGAAAAGTCGATTGAAAACCAGTAGTTTCCGAGTTATGATCAGTTGAACACTTTCAGTTTATCCAGCTACAACCCAACCCCACCTCTAGGCGGGGTTCGATCTAATAATTCGCCAAAAATCTTTTTTTTTACCAATTTTCGACCTTTAAAAGCATTGGAAAGGTGAACTCTTAAAATTTGATTTTTTAGGGTTGAACGTGTGACTTGTTTTATTTGACTTTACCAATGTTTAAAAAATGAAAATTTTTCTTGGCTGTGTTTTTCACTAATATTTTCTGTACTTTTTTCTATTGTTTCAGACTATACCTCTAAGCATTTTTAACAATTTAAATGATAATGGTTTGTTCTAGAGTAAAAAAAATAAAAACATACAAAAAAATAATGAAAAATTGGCTGTAAAAACTTGACAAATTAGGTGCTAGAATAGGCCAAATACTACCAAAAACAAATATCAACTAAACAAGATAAATGCAAATATAAAAACTATAAATGAAACAAAAACAACAAAAAACAAGAGACGTAAACTTTTTCGTAGAACAAAAGTTGCTCAAAATGACAAGGGAAAAATTTAAAAAAAATCGAAAAAAAATTGGGCAGCAAAGGGTTAACACTTAGAAAAAATCAAGTTCATCGATTTGATTTCTTTGAGATTGTGTATCTCAGAAACAAATTGCTCGATTTGAAAGTTTCAGAGAGAAAATTGTACAAAATTTTCTTGAAAAGAAACCAAAATAAATTGAAAATGCAGTCCTAAAATTAGCTTTAACCTGAAAACGGTACATTTTGTTAACAAAATTGCTTCAACAATTTTTGTCCACTTTTACGTTTTTTTTCTTCAAAAAAATCATATCTCCTAAACCAGATGAATAATATGACCGGCCCCAGAATTGTATGGACATTTGTATAGAAAAACGAATTATGCAATTGTGCTTCTTTTGACATATGGAATGCATGGTGCATGGCAAAGTTTCATCCAAATCAAAAAAATGAAAAGCTAAAAATCGTGAAAAAATTTTGCGAAATCGTAGAGAACTACTCTTAATATTAAAAAAAAAACTTATGAAAACTTGTTTTGAGCAATTACCGCTACACTTGTTCACTAAAACCCCGTTTTACGCTCCACAAGTGAACGGCCCATGCCTTTTCCGATTGTAACGCGTAACCTTTTTACAACGTACCAGGAGCGTTACATTGCGCAATCCCTGGACGATCCAATTGATTTGAAACATCTTTTTATGCTTAGCCTGCAAACAACTTTAGCGCCACTCCAAAAGTTGGAGGTTGTTTGTGGATTTTAATCAGGGAAGCCCGACCTGAAGCTCTTGATCTCAAGGCGAGTTTTAGTGTAATCTAAACCGAAAAGTCGAACCAAAAGATCCCAAAAATTTACTCAAGGTCAACAACATTTACGAACTCTTTCATCTCAGTCTTTAAAACAAACGAACGCATTAGTTAGAGTGCATTCTAATCCAAAATTTATTAAGCAAAACAAAATTCATTACGAAACGAAAGAATGTATATTTAAGTTAAACTCGTGCAGAATTAATCCTCGTTTTTGCAACGCAAAATCCGAAAAGACCCGGGGTTTTATTTGTGGTTGTAAATGAGCTTAAATTAATACTAAGGGGGGTTTAGATCTTAAATCTAGCAAAAACTATTCCCTATTGTCGTGCACTGTACTTTACCCTACTAATCTGGTACCAGCAACTGCTTGCAGGTGTTCTTGAACGGCGTGAAGATTCTCCTAGGTCCGGACCTACTGCGACGATCAGCGATCAAACAGCTCCGGTGCGTTCGCGCAACCCTACCGCACTCTAGCGGCGGCTAGCAGTACTCCACCGTGGACACGTAGCACAGCGATCGGCGTCGACACGTTCTAGCGGAACCAACGTTTACACGTGGCCGTCTCACGGCGACGTTCTTGATGGGGACGCTCGGTCCAACGTTGTTTCGTATCCGTGGAGATGGATGGTACTGCTGCTGTCAGGCTTTCGTCTCGTTCCTCGCACTTCCTTCGGTCGGGCAAGCGAGGTTAGAATCGGCTGGGCAGCCGGCGAGCTTTTGGCGTGCTCGAAAGCTCGGAACTTCCTCCAAGCTCTGGGATTGCTTCGAAAAGGACGTGTGGGGTCAACTGGGTGGGCGGAGTAGATGCGTCTCCGAGTCGTTGGAGTTGACTAAGGCGGTTGAAACGGTTCGTCACGACCCCGTCGTGGTTTTCATCCACCAGTTTGACCAACGAAGCTTTCCCAGCGTCGAACGACGAAATGTACGGCTTTTCTGCCCCGAGACTTGCACCCACGTTAATGGGCAACCTATAACATGGCCAAAAGTTGCATTTCTGCCTAATCTCACGATCTGTAGTTAGATCTAACCTGACACGTGCAAAGGGTTCGCATAACCTTTGCTTGTTCTGGGGGGAACTATTCTTCAAAGCTTTGATTGCTAGAAATTAAGCGCATTTGTAGTTCGCGAAGCTTTACAATATCGTTTCCCTATGCACTTACTGCTTTTCCAGAAAGAGTATCACAATCACCAGAACTAATTCCACTTAAAACTTTTCACCGAAATTAAACTGTTCGAAAAAAAGCAAAACCGTTTCGTAAAAGCACTCCAACTAAAGTGAAGCGTCGGTTTTTCGACTCAGCTTTATAGAGTTCCTCGAGCCGTGATAATTGTACCTAGTTGACCTTGAATCAACCAATCAGATTCTTTTGCGACGCAGGAAATTAAAACACACGAACACGGTTTTAATTTCAATTGTAGATATCATTTCAATCTCGTCGTGATATCAAAAGTAGATCAAAGCAGTGGTATACTACATGTGTATGTGCACACAATCAAATCAAAAGGGTTCAGTTGTTTGTAGTCTACTTGCAGGCGCATTATTTTTATATCGTTTTACAGTATGTGACACATGAAATGTTACACGATTTACGCCAAAACTCTCATTTGCGCAAAAATCTCAAATTCGCTCAAACTCCGAATTAACGCCCCCCTTTCATGGTGCTATTCAACACGATTTGCAGCACCAATTCAAAAAGTGTAGTCTCTTGTTGCACCAATGTAAAATATATAAAAAACGAAGTTGACTTTATATCTGTCACCCGGGACTAGACCAACCAATGTCATCCTACAAGGACTTCGCCGCCCTGTTTGAGTAAGGCACAGAGCGACGGCGCCGGATACCCATATTTACACTTAGAATTTTAGAGCGTCCGCCGCGGGATTCGAACCAGCAAAATATATGTAAAATATACCAAAGTATTATTTATTGAGTTTAAAGATTGACTGTTAGCGCCCTTTCGCAATCTAAACAAGCACCCCATGCGCCCCTTTCGAGAAAACCCTTCCCTTTCGAAAATCCTGTGCACGGCCCTGCCTTTTGACCTTCACAGATCCCCAACATTCGATTTCAATCCTGAGATATTCAACAAAAACCGAAAAAACTCCGTGCATTTTTGTCACTTTACATATGAAAGTAGTTTCAATCTTGTCGTGCTATGTTGTCACTCCATGAAAATTGATGTAAGTGCGACAAAAGGCCAAAGGGATTTCAGGCCAGGAAAGTCAGGATGCGTTTGTCGCACGTACAAGCTAGACTATCGTAAACATTTTTAATTATAACTCGGGACTCCAGCAACCAACTTCAACCAAACTTCGGGACAATGCACAGAATGGTCAGCCAAACAAAACGTGTTTGTTATTGTTTACATTGCGTGCTCTCGTTTTTGTATATTCAAGGTCAAACATTAAAACCCGTTTTTCTCGGAACGTCAAAATGGCGGGTACGACAAGATAGCACGACGACGTCGAAATATACTCGAAAGCAGTTCTCACGTTTTCAGAATAGCTACGAAGTGCTTCGTTATATCGTACAGGGACACTACGGTATTATTATCCATACTTTCAAAAGAACACAACAACGAACTGATATGAATATTCGACGAATCGTTTCTGTAAAATACTTATGTTCGAATGGGTGAACCAGATTTTTGTAGTAGCCGAAGTTTTTGTTGTTCAGCAACTCAAACTGTAATTTTTATTTATGTTTAGTTTAAATTTAATAATTTGCTTAAAACTACTTACAAGAAGTGGTTTCCCTCTTCACTGTTTACTTCTGACACTGGTTGTTTATTTTGCTCTGAAGTTCAACCGTATGTTTGGGCCCAACATGGGGAATGTTACCCTACCAGTCGTTCTTGTTCTGTTGGGTTGATTACACAGGTAAGTATTGAACTTTGGGTTGATTTTTCTTGCTTTTAGGTACTCACGGATCGTTGTAGGAGTTCACGCAGGTGGTTTGATTCGTGTTAACACAGGTGAGGTAAGTTTGGGCGAACGTTGGTGTGCTACAGGTGAGTTTGTAGAAGGTAAGTTTGTGTGCACTATTTGGGTAAGTGTTCTCATTTCCTTTCTACTTACGAATCTATGACATTTCCCCGAAACCCACATTCCCGAAGAGACATTTCCCCGAATGCCACATCTCCGAAAAGACACTTTCCCGAAATGTCATTTACCCGAAAATCATTTCCCCGAACAATCCATTTCCTCGAACGGCCACATCCCCGAATGGCGACTTCCCCTAAAAACCATTTTCCCGAATGACCACTTCCCCTAATTTTCCACATCCCTGAAAATCATTTTCCCGAATGACCATATCCCCGAACGGCCATTTCCCCGAACGCCACTTCCCCGAACATGATCAGGCGGGTATGGCCGTTGCCCTGAACCGCGCGCGCGGTTCTGGGCAACGGCCATACCCGCCTGACCAAGTTCGGGGAAGTAGCGATCTATAAAGTATCATGTCCACAATGGAACGTTCAAAAAATTCCGAGCTTCACTTGAATTTTGAATATTCAAATTGATGTAAGTGCGACAACTGGCCAAAGGGATTTAAGGTCAGAACGTGTTTGACACACGTTCAGGCCCGACTACCGCAAAAATTTGTAATTGTTACTCGGGACCTTGGCAACTAAAATCAATAAAACTTCGGGACAATGCACAAAACGTGTTTGGCTCTATTTTTCGTTTATTCAAGGCCAAACATTAAAACGCGTTTTTCTCGGAACGTCAAAAAGCGACAAACGACAAGACAACACAACAACGTCGATTTGATACATTGATCATTTCGCAAAAAATGCTTTTAGTTGAAAATCAAAATACAGTCCAGACTCGATTATCCGAAGGCCTTGTCAAAAGTTCACTTCGGATAATCAAATAATACAAAAAAAAAGTCGTCTTTTTTTTTTTTGCTGTCGAGCTTAAGTATAGCCCCTAAACTACTTTAAAGTGATCAAGTAATTTTAAATCTAAAATGGCGGTGATGAAATCTCGATTAAATTTTCAAAAGGCCCTATCTGCATAGGAAACCCATGAGGGATAGGTTGTTTTGAAAATTTAATCCTAGAAATATTCAAAAAATGCATTTTGTAATTCAATAATCAACTATTTAGATTTGATTGAAAGGGTTGGTCGCGGAACTCGAATTGGACGTAAAAAAATTTAAAAAAAAATGTTCATAGCCATATGCCAAAATTGATTAAGACAAATCAGTTCAGTTAAACAAAATCTAGAACAAACTGAATCCTGCGCATCGAGTCGTCGCATAAAGCCGTTGCTATTTAATCCTTACCACGTAGATACCGTTTTGGAAAATTGTCCTTTGCTGAAAATTGCCGCTACAAAAAAAATCTTTATTTTATGGAACGTGGATGATCTCAATAACCCGCACTCTTGAAGCGTCCGCGTGTTTTATGGATGGCCTTCTACGGTTATTTGTTTTTTTTTTAATCTAAAAAAACACGTAGGTGAATTTAATATTAACGTCATACTTAAAAAAAAATCCCTAAATAACAATATAGTTTATATCAAGGTTATCATTCGGGAAACTTGATTTTCGGTGAAGTAACCATTCGGGTATATGTAAATTCGGGAAAACGACAGTTCGGTAAAATGGCCATTCAGGTAAATGACATTCGGGGATATGGAATTTTCGGGAAAATGATTTTCGGGGATGTGGAATTTTCGGGAAAATGATTTTCGGGGATGTGGAATTTTCGGGAAAATGATTTTCGGGGAAGTGGCACTTTCGGGGAAATGATTTTCGGGAATGTGCAATTTTCGGGGAAATGATCTTCGGGGATATGGGATTCGGGAAAGTGGGATTCGGGGATAAGGGATAAAACCTCTACTTACATGTCTACGTCTTCAACCCTACTTCCAAAACACCTCCACAAGACGAAATATCTACAAATTCCCTAGCAAATCGACACTATTTTTCTCCGCAGGTTAAACATGCACTTTCAACGCTCATTGTTTACATTTTGTTTCTTCACTTTCTTCTTTTGTCGCATCCGCTCGATTCGGAAGGTGACAAGTCGCGCGACCGGGGGAGTGGCTGCTGGCTCTGTCTCCTGATGTTGCACTGCGTGTCGCAACACCCCAGCCCGTAACATCTGAAGTTTGTGTCGCAATTCCGGATTTACCAGAAAACTTACACGGCAACATCGATTTTCCTGCGCAGCCTCTTCTATCATCTTCTCCCTCGCTGACCTTTGGAAATCGTAGATCGTTCATCTCCAAAGACCGCTTCGAATCGTCGCGCCACCCGGTATGTTTGGGTTTCCACTTGGACATCCTTTTTTTCTTGTTGGATTTTCCTAGAATTCTTTGCGCTTCATCCGAATCTGCAGTGCTGAATCTTTGTGTACCTAAACTCGTCAGCTTTGGCCCATAAACCGATCACCCAAGCTTGCAAAGGACAGCGACTGGTTCACTATCTCCACCAGTCTTAACTTCAGCCGGTGCAAAAATGTGGATGTTGTTGAGTCCGATCAGCAACCTTGGCTGCCCGCTGTAGGACTCAATTGGCAGTCCCCGCAAGTGGTGGTATTTTTCGGCAAGCTCGTCGAGGTCTACCTTTTGACGAGGCAGTATCAACTTTTCTACAGTACGCACTGCGTGCAGTTGCAGCAGACTGTCCGCCTCTTCGCATACGCCCGATACCGACAGGTTCATTCTCCGGGACTGCTTCTCCTGCCGTTGGTGACCAGCTGTCCAACTGATCGTCAGCTGCTCAGGAATACCGTCAAGTTTCAGTTGATCAGCTAACTCTTGGTCGATCAGAGAGACTGAAGAGCCCTCATCGAGGAACGCTAGCACGGTTTGTGATCGTCCAGCGGAATGGATTTGAACCGGAATCATTCGGAACATAACGTCGGTTCCAGAGCAAATGTGTGCGTTGATCCCGACAACTGTTTCAACCGGATGCATAAGCGGGTGGTGGGGCTCTCTACAGTCGCCGACGTTACAACGAGTTTTGAACCAACATTGGCCACCGTGATCGTTGAGACACCTGTTGCACAGTCGTTCCTCACTCACAAGCTGTATGCGTTCAACGTACTTCAGCTTCTTGAAGTTTCCGCAGTCACGCAGGCGATGCTCCGAGCTGTGGCACATCTTGCACGGTGCCAGCCTTCGTTGATCCCCAGGACCTGGATCTTCTTCTTCGCTCATCCGTCAAGTGCTCATCCGTCAAGAAGTCAAGTGTGACGTTCGCCTCGCAGGCTTCTTCTTCTGAATCAACAACGGATTAATCAGATGCTGATCGAGATCAGCCGCTTCGATGTGTTCACACATCTGTTCGACAGCATTTCCGAAAGGTATGAAACTGGACAGCTTGTCCGACCTAGGTGGCTGTAGACTCCGTACCTTGTCCAAGTGAGCCTGCAGCAGTTGTTCCGGACGGCCAAACAGCATGCGCAGCTTCGCGATTGCTTTCGGGACAGATTTCGGGAGAACCAGTTGGCCGCTTACCATCTCCATGGCGTATCCCGTCAACGATTCCTGGAGCCGGACGAGATTTTCGACGTCGGAGTACCCGCAAGCAGCATTGGAAGCTTGGAATGCTCCGTAGAACAGTGGCCACTCCTCTGGCCGACCTGAGAACGTAGGCAGTCTCTGCGCAAGACCGTTCCTCGCTGCCAGCTGTGCCTTTGTTGGACCGGAACTCTGCTGCCCCAGCCCGTGTTTGCTCCCGTTGGTCCTGTCTTGATTCACCTGCCCGTCACCATCGCTTACGTTTGTCTTTCCATCTACACCTTCCGACGATCCTTGCTTCTTTCCCGATCCAGATGCGAGCTTTAGGTTTTGCAGCTTCCGATCCAAGTCCGCCATCTTTTCATCGAAGGACTTTCTTCTGGTTTCCTTGCGGTCTAGTTCTTGCATTCTAGCCTGCAGCATTTGTTCCTGCAAGGCAGTTTCTTCTTCCTCATCTTCAGCACGCATCTTCTCTTCCTCTTCCAGCTTTTTCACCTCCAGTGCGCGCAGCATCTTCCTCTCCTTTTGTTTCAGCAGCAACTCGATTTTCTGGGCAGCTTCCAGGTTCTTTACTTTCTCCGCCAAGGCCAGCAACTTCTCTTCTTCGATCAGGCTGGCAATCTGGCAAATTTGCTCCTTGCAGAACCATTTTCCACCTTGGGTTGCAGCTTCGCCTTCCACGCACTGGGTGTGGAACCGGTGATTGCAGTTTCCGCAGCTGACAGTCTGTTCGCCAGCGGCAATCTTCACCTTGCAGGTTCCACATGAAGCTAGCGCCGTCTCCAGAGCATCATCATCCGTGCCAGACATTTTGTGACACCGTGTGTCACTTCTTTTTGAGTTTATTCGAATGGGTGAACCAGATTTTTGTAGTAGCCGAAGTTTTTGTTGTTCAGCAGCTCAAACTGTAATTTTTATGTATGTTTAGTTTGAATTTAATAATTTGCTTAAAACTTCTTACAAGAAGTGGTTTCCCTCTTCACTGTTTACTTCTGGCACTGGTTGTTTATTTTGCTCTGAAGTTCAACCGTATGTTTGGGCCCAACATGGGGAATGTTACCCTACCAGTCGTTCTTGTTCTATTGGGTTGATTACACAGGAAAGTATTGAACTTTGGGTTGATTTTTCTTGCTTTTAGGTACTCACGGATCGTTGTAGGAGTTCACGCAGGTGGTTTGAAGGTAAGTTTGTGTGCACTATTTGGGTAAGTGTTCTCATTTCCTTTCTACTTACAGGTCTACGTCTTCAAACCTACTTCCAAAACACCTCCACAAGGCGAAATATCTACAAATTCCCTAGCAAATCGACACTATTTTTCTGCGCAGGCTAAACATGCACTTTCAACGCTCATTGTTTACATTTTGTTTCTTCACTTTTGTCGCATCCGCTCGATTCGGACGGTGACAAGTCGCGCGACCGGGGGAGTGGCTGCTGGCTCTGTCTCCTGATGTTGCACTGCGTGTCGCAACAACTTAGAATAGGAATTTCTAATTTTATTAAACGTACCTAAGTACCAACAATGTCATGAATATCAAATCAATTTCAAAACATACATAGCAGGTACGTCATTTCTGCCTCCGCAGGTAAATAATGTGATTTTAACCAAGCGTATACGCGAAATCATTAATTTTCTTGCATGAATCAAAATGTTCAAAATGGCATAACTCAAAAAGTGCACATAAGTGCACTTTGAAATTTGGAGACAAGTTAGGACATGGTTCAAATTTTAAGCTGCAAAATCGCACAAATGCACACAAAAAAGTACTCCATTAACAAAGTTGAAAAAAACTAAATTTTGAATAAAAATCCATCTTTTTTGATTTTTATTATTTTTTATAGCCTGTAAAAGTGTGTTTTGTAAAATGTTATTGAAAAGTTGAATCAATTACCTTTCTGAATATATATAATGATGCAGAAAAAAATACAAAAACAGCTACACAGTACAATTATGAAAAATAATCATTTTTTTGTCAAAAAACATGTTTTTTCTTACCATTTTCGCCTTTGAAGGTCTGCAATTCAGTTAATTTTGAACCTACAACTTTCAAACTCCGGATTTTTCTTAGTTAGAATGTTTATTA
Source organism: Culex quinquefasciatus (assembly GCF_015732765.1). Taxonomy (NCBI): domain Eukaryota; kingdom Metazoa; phylum Arthropoda; class Insecta; order Diptera; family Culicidae; genus Culex; species Culex quinquefasciatus. Next base: position 92,937,193 of record NC_051863.1, on the reverse strand, counting down.
TCGAAAAAAATACCAAAAAAAAAAATAAGAGTATGTCGGTTTTTCGATTTATGGCCGCCTGAAACCCCATAGTGCCACGCTAACCACTAAAGTACGGTATGCTGATCGGAAGTTGATCGGAGTTTACAGCATCTGGATGGAACAGCACTTTCCCTCTCAATAGGGACTGTGTTATAGATCTGGAAATGCTTAATAACAGTAAAAATGGGTAACACGATACAATAGTCCTCGTAATCAGGATTCCGTGTCTTAATACTCAAACAGAAAAAAAATGGCGATCGGAAGGAACGCGGTCAAGAAATGTTGCGTGTTCTTTTCGTGACCCCCCCCCAGGAAAGGTGGCAGTTCGGTATGAGCGCGATTGACGGTGTGCGCGCTTGAGGTTCTTTCGAGGAAAAAATAAAAAGATTAAAAATATTCAAAACTTAGAATTAAATAGATTAAAAATGTTTGTTCAAAAACTTTTAACAACAATTATAAACAAAATTAAGAAATCAATAAATAAAAGCAAATTTAGAAATTCTAAAACAAGAAAAACTGAAATTTAAAAAAATATGTAATTATGAAATAAGGAAATTAAAAAACTATGTAATTATGAAATAAGGAAATTAAAAAATTAGGAAATTAGGAAACAAGGGAGTTAGGAAATTTGGAAATTATGATATTAGCAGATTAGTAAAATAAAGAAAATAAGAAAATTAGGAAACTATGAAATAATGAAACAAGGAAATTAAGAATTTAGAAAATTAATATGTAAGGAAATTAGGATGTTCGGTAGTTAGGAAATTAGGATATGAGGAGATTAGGAAATTTGGGAGTTAGGAAATTAGGAAATTAGGAAATTAGGAAATAAGGATATTTTTATAATTAGGAAACTAGGAAATTAGGAAGTTAGGAAATTAAATTAGGATATTAGGAAGTGAGGAAGTTAGGAAATTGGGAAATTAGGATATCAGGAAACTAGGAAATTAGGAAGTTAGGAAATTAGGAAATTAGGAAATTAGGAAACTAGGAGTTTAGGAAGTTAGGAAGTTAAGAAATTATGAAATTATTATGTTAGGAAGCTAGGAAATTATGAAATAAGGAAAATAGGAAATTCAGAAATTAAAAAATCGTGAAATTAGGAAAATAATATGTTAGGAAATTAGGAAATTAGGAAACTAGGAAACTAGGAGTTTAGGAAGTTAGGAAGTTAAGAAATTATGAAATTAATATGTTAGGGAATTAGGAAGCTAGGAAATTGAGAAGTTAGGAAATTAGGAAATCAGAAAATTAGGAAGTTAGGAAATTAGGAAACCAGGAAATTAGGAGTTTAGGAAGTTAAGAAATCAGGAAATTTGGAAGTATGAAAATTAGGAAATAAGGAAATTAGGATATTCGGTAACTAGGAAATTAGGAAGTTAGGAAATTTGGAAATTATGAAATAAAGCTGGTACAAATGTTTAATTTTTTTCTGGAATTCTTTAATTCTTAAATTTTTATTAAATTCTTAAATTCTTAAATCCTTAAATTCTTAAATCCTTAAATCCTTAAATTCTTAAATTCTAAATTCTTAAATTCTTAAATTTAAATTCTTAAATTTAAATTTAAATTCTTAAATTCTTAAATTTAAATTCTTAAATTCTTAAATTTTAAATTTAAATTTTAAATTCTTAAATTCTAAATTCTTAAATTCTTAAATTTTAAATTTAAACTTAAATTTAAATTCTTAAATTCTTAAATTCTAAATTTAAATTTAAATTTTAAATTTAAATTCTTAAATTTAAATTCTTAAATTTAAATTCTAAATTCTTAAATTCTTAAATTCTTAAATTTAAATTCTTAAATTTTAAATTCTTAAATTTTAAATTCTTAAATTCTTAAATTCTTAAATTTAAATTTAAATTTAAATTTAAATTTAAATTTAAATTAAATTTAAATTTTAAATTCTAAATTCTAAATTCTTAAATTTAAATTCTTAAATTCTTAAATTCTTAAATTTAAATTTTAAATTCTTAAATTTTTAAATTCTTAAATTTAAATTTAAATTCTTAAATTCTAAATTCTAAATTCTTAAATTCTTAAATTCTTAAATTTTAAATTCTTAAATTTAAATTTAAATTTAAATTTAAATTTAAATTTTAAATTTAAATTCTTAAATTCTTAAATTCTTAAATTTAAATTTAAATTTTAAATTTAAATTTTAAATTTAAATTTAAATTTTTAAATTCTTAAATTTAAATTTAAATTCTTAAATTCTTAAATTTTAAATTCTTAAATTTAAATTTTAAATTTAAATTCTAAATTTAAATTTAAATTTTAAATTTAAATTTAAATTTAAATTTAAATTTAAATTCTTAAATTCTTAAATTCTTAAATTCTTAAATTCTTAAATTCTAAATTCTTAAATTCTTAAATTCTTAAATTTAAATTCTAAATTTAAATTTAAATTCTAAATTTTAAATTTTAAATTCTTAAATTCTTAAATTCTAAATTTTAAATTCTTAAATTTAAATTTAAATTCTTAAATTCTTAAATTCTTAAATTTAAATTTAAATTCTTAAATTTTAAATTTAAATTTAAATTCTAATTTAAATTCTTAAATTCTTAAATTTAAATTCTAAATTCTTAAATTTAAATTTAAATTTAAATTCTTAAATTCTTAAATTTAAATTTAAATTTAAATTTTAAATTCTTAAATTTAAATTCTTAAATTCTTAAATTCTTAAATTCTTAAATTTTAAATTCTTAAATTTAAATTTTAAATTCTTAAATTCTTAAATTTAAATTCTTAAATTCTAAATTTAAATTCTTAAATTCTTAAATTCTTAAATTTAAATTCTTAAATTTTAAATTTTAAATTTAAATTCTTAAATTCTTAAATTCTTAAATTCTTAAATTCTAAATTCTTAAATTTAAATTTTAAATTTAAATTTAAATTCTTAAATTTTAAATTTTTAAATTTAAATTCTTAAATTTAAATTCTTAAATTTAAATTTAAATTTAAATTTTAAATTTAAATTTAAATTTAAATTCTTAAATTCTTAAATTTTAAATTTAAATTCTTAAATTTTAAATTCTAAATTTAAATTTAAATTCTTAAATTTTAAATTTTAAATTCTAAATTCTTAAATTTTAAATTCTTAAATTCTTAAATTCTTAAATTTAAATTCTAAATTCTAAATTTAAATTCTTAAATTTTTAAATTCTTAAATTCTTAAATTCTAAATTTAAATTTAAATTTAAATTTAAATTTAAATTTTAAATTTTAAATTTTAAATTCTTAAATTTAAATTCTTAAATTCTAAATTCTTAAATTCTTAAATTTAAATTCTTAAATTTAAATTTAAATTCTTAAATTCTAAATTTAAATTCTTAAATTCTTAAATTTAAATTTAAATTTTAAATTCTTAAATTTAAATTTAAATTTAAATTTAAATTCTTAAATTTAAATTCTTAAATTCTTAAATTCTTAAATTCTAAATTCTTAAATTCTTAAATTTAAATTTAAATTCTTAAATTTAAATTCTTAAATTTAAATTCTTAAATTTAAATTCTTAAATTCTTAAATTCTTAAATTTTAAATTCTTAAATTCTTAAATTTAAATTCTTAAATTCTTAAATTTAAATTTTAAATTTAAATTCTTAAATTTTAAATTCTTAAATTCTTAAATTTAAATTCTTAAATTTAAATTCTTAAATTCTTAAATTTAAATTTAAATTTTAAATTTAAATTCTTAAATTCTTAAATTCTTAAATTCTTAAATTCTTAAATTCTTAAATTCTTAAATTTTTAAATTTTAAATTCTTAAATTCTTAAATTTAAATTTTAAATTTAAATTTAAATTTAAATTCTTAAATTCTTAAATTCTTAAATTCTTAAATTCTTAAATTCTTAAATTCTTAAATTTAAATTCTTAAATTTAAATTTAAATTTAAATTCTTAAATTCTTAAATTTAAATTCTTAAATTTAAATTTTAAATTTTAAATTTAAATTCTAAATTTTAAATTTAAATTTAAATTCTTAAATTTAAATTTAAATTTAAATTTTAAATTTAAATTCTTAAATTTAAATTTAAATTCTTAAATTCTTAAATTTAAATTTAAATTCTTAAATTCTTAAATTTAAATTCTTAAATTCTAAATTTAAATTTTAAATTCTAAAATTTAAATTCTTAAATTTTAAATTTAAATTTAAATTTTAAATTTAAATTTAAATTTAAATTCTTAAATTTAAATTTAAATTTTAAATTTAAATTTAAATTCTTAAATTCTTAAATTTAAATTTAAATTCTTAAATTTTAAATTCTTAAATTCTTAAATTTAAATTTAAATTCTTAAATTTAAATTTAAATTCTTAAATTTAAATTTTAAATTTTAAATTCTTAAATTTAAATTTAAATTCTTAAATTCTTAAATTTAAATTTTAAATTCTTAAATTCTTAAATTTTAAATTTAAATTCTTAAATTCTTAAATTTTAAATTTTAAATTCTTAAATTCTTAAATTCTTAAATTCTTAAATTTAAATTCTTAAATTTAAATTCTTAAATTTTTAAATTCTTAAATTCTTAAATTTTAAATTTAAATTTAAATTTAAATTCTTAAATTCTTAAATTTAAATTTAAATTTAAATTTAAATTCTTAAATTTAAATTTAAATTTAAATTTAAATTTTAAATTAAAATTTAAATTTTAAATTTTAAATTTAAATTCTTAAATTCTTAAATTTAAATTTTAAATTCTTAAATTCTTAAATTCTTAAATTTAAATTTAAATTCTTAAATTTTAAATTCTTAAATTTAAATTTTTAAATTTAAATTCTAAATTCTTAAATTTTAAATTTAAATTTTAAATTTAAATTTAAATTCTTAAATTCTTAAATTCTTAAATTTAAATTTTAAATTTAAATTTAAATTCTTAAATTCTTAAATTTAAATTTAAATTCTTAAATTCTTAAATTTAAATTCAAATCTTAAATTCTTAAATTTTAAATTTAAATTCTTAAATTTAAATTCTTAAATTTTAAATTCTTAAATTTAAATTCTTAAATTCTTAAATTCTTAAATTTAAATTTAAATTCTTAAATTTAAATTCTTAAATTCTTAAATTTTAAATTCTTAAATTCTTAAAAATTTAAATTCTTAAATTTAAATTCTTAAATTTAAATTCTAAATTCTAAATTTAAATTTAAATTTTTAAATTCTTAAATTTAAATTTAAATTCTTAAATTTAAATTCTTAAATTTAAATTTAAATTCTTAAATTCTTAAATTTAAATTTTAAATTTTAAATTTAAATTTAAATTTTAAATTTTAAATTCTTAAATTCTTAAATTCTTAAATTTAAATTCTTAAATTTAAATTCTTAAATTCTTAAATTTTAAATTCTTAAATTTAAATTTAAATTCTTAAATTTAAATTTTAAATTCTTAAATTCTTAAATTCTTAAATTCTTAAATTTAAATTCTAAATTTTTAAATTTAAATTCTTAAATTCTTAAATTCTAAATTTAAATTCTAAATTTAAATTCTTAAATTCTTAAATTTAAATTCTTAAATTCTTAAATTCTAAATTCTTAAATTTAAATTCTAAATTTTTAAATTCTTAAATTTAAATTTTAAATTCTTAAATTCTTAAATTCTTAAATTCTAAATTCTTAAATTCTAAATTTTAAATTTAAATTTAAATTTTAAATTCTTAAATTTTAAATTTAAATTCTTAAATTTAAATTTAAATTCTTAAATTTAAATTCTTAAATTTAAATTCTTAAATTTAAATTTAAATTTAAATTTAAATTCTTAAATTTAAATTCTTAAATTTAAATTTTAAATTCTTAAATTTAAATTTAAATTTAAATTCTTAAATTCTTAAATTTAAATTTAAATTCTTAAATTCTTAAATTTAAATTCTAAATTCTTAAATTTAAATCTTAAATTCTTAAATTCTAAATTTAAATTTAAATTTTAAATTTAAATTCTTAAATTTTAAATTCTTAAATTCTAAATTCTTAAATTCTTAAATTCTTAAATTCTTAAATTTAAATTTAAATTCTTAAATTCTTAAATTTAAATTTAAATTTTAAATTTAAATTCTTAAATTTTAAATTTAAATTTAAATTTTTAAATTTTAAATTTAAATTTAAATTCTTAAATTCTTAAATTTAAATTTTAAATTTAAATTTTAAATTCTAAATTTAAATTCTTAAATTCTTAAATTCTAATTTTAAATTTTAAATTCTAAATTTTAAATTCTTAAATTCTTAAATTTTTAAATTTAAATTTAAATTCTTAAATTTAAATTTAAATTCTTAAATTTAAATTTTAAATTCTTAAATTTAAATTTAAATTTAAATTCTTAAATTCTTAAATTTTTAAATTCTTAAATTTAAATTCTTAAATTCTTAAATTTAAATTCTTAAATTCTTAAATTTAAATTCTTAAATTTAAATTCTTAAATTCTTAAATTTCTTAAATTCTTAAATTCTAAATTTAAATTCTTAAATTCTTAAATTTTAAATTTAAATTTAAATTTTAAATTCTTAAATTCTTAAATTTAAATTTAAATTCTTAAATTCTTAAATTCTTAATTTTAAATTCTAAATTTAAATTTAAATTTAAATTCTAAATTCTTAAATTCTTAAATTTAAATTCTTAAATTTAAATTTTAAATTCTTAAATTTAAATTTTAAATTCTTAAATTCTTAAATTCTTAAATTCTTAAATTTTAAATTTAAATTTTAAATTTAAATTTAAATTTAAATTTTAAATTCTAAATTCTTAAATTTTAAATTCTTAAATTTAAATTTAAATTCTTAAATTTTAAATTCTAAATTCTTAAATTCTTAAATTTTAAATTCTTAAATTTAAATTTTTTAAATTCTTAAATTTAAATTTTAAATTTTAAATTCTAAATTTAAATTTAAATTCTTAAATTTAAATTTAAATTTAAATTTAAATTCTTAAATTTTAAATTTTAAATTCTTAAATTCTTAAATTTTAAATTCTTAAATTCTTAAATTTAAATTCTTAAATCTTAAATTCTTAAATTCTTAAATTTTAAATTCTTAAATTTAAATTCTTAAATTTTAAATTTTAAATTCTTAAATTTAAATTTAAATTTTAAATTTAAATTTAAATTCTTAAATTCTAAATTTAAATTTAAATTTTAAATTCTTAAATTTTAAATTTAAATTTAAATTTAAATTCTAAATTCTTAAATTCTTAAATTCTTAAATT